>NC_090192.1:34874235-35096735 GCF_024679245.1 Pseudorasbora parva | reverse complement strand
TATCCCTATCCCTAATCCTAAACATAAGCCCTACCCATAAATGATCCCTAAAACCTAAAGGGAAATGATAGGTGAGTAACACTGAAGAAGCACCTAACCCTGGTTGTAAGCCTAAAGTTGACATGAACTGTAAACGCTCAAATCTGATCGAAATGTAGTTACAGGATCAACAAAGATATTGATCCAGGAAAGTGTTGCACTTGGTGATATGACGTGCACCGACTGCTTTTGTACATCATCCAAAGGTGAACAATTAACTTCAACAAAATGAATTAATATTAATATCTACTCTGTGCCATTTAATATCTTGTTTAGTCACATAAAGGCTATACTGTTCAAAGGACTTTGTGCCTGGAAATGAAATGTGGTTGAGTCCCCACTGGTTGCTCCAAAGATCAACACATCCTAGTTGTTTCCCTGTGAGATGGCAGATTATTAGCCATATTTATACAACAGAGAAGAGTAATGGTGACATGTAGAGGGATAAAAGGAGGTTTATAAAAACAGCTTCAGGGATCTTATCTATTGGAATTATCAGCCATCTAAACGGTTTAGACAGCTAGCTGCACACACAAACCCCTATACACACAAACACAAATGCACAAACACACACCCACACACACACCTTTCCTATATAGGAAAATTGTGATTTCTAAATGTTTAACTGCACTTGCACAAGAAAGTAAGTTAAAAGGAGGGAGCTGTAGGGTTGCAATAAGTAACCATGATGCGATCTATTTAAGAAAGTTACTTTTCCAATGGTTTCCAACATTTCCCAATGGTCACACAATTATACACAACAATACTGAGGTCAAAGTGTCAATTTTTGTTCCTGGGTCAAAATATTTTGTTATATTTCCTGTCAGAAAATGTAGTCTTAACTCTGTCCCTACCCCTAAACCTACCTATAAAGTATCAATAAATTAAGAGTGAAATTAAAGGTTAATAACATTGATGTAGAAGCACCTTGTAAACCTAAAGTTGATTGGAATGTTGTTGCAGGATAAACCGAGACATTGATCCAAGAACATGTACTTGGTGAAATCACATTCATCAAAGTGTCCTCACATGCTGAAACCTATGTATTCCATTCACATTTTGCTTGCAGATAAGTTATCAGAGGGATGTAACATAAGCACAGTCCACACTATTTCACTCAGACAAGCCTTTAAACCACAAGTGACCGATTGCCATGGGAACAGCTGCAGAAATCAAATGGAGCTTACCTAGTGTTGGGTCACCCAACCTAAGGGAAAAAAAAAAGAGAAAGACTTGGCCTGAAGGTTTAAAAGAAGATGAAACCCTACAGCTCCCTCCACTGGCAATTAGTAATGATGCGATGCTTGGCAATGCTCCTCTAATTTTTTTCTTGCTGAGCGAAACCTAAATCAATTGGGCGAACCGTTCAGCCACCTGAGCACACGCTACATTTACCATTGGGCCCAAAAGTTGGACATGCACAGAAAATATTCAAAATCCAATTTAAACCTGAAAATGAACAAAGATTAAAATAAGAATAATTATAATAATAACAAAATGCAAAGATAATATTTAATTATCAAAATGTCAAATGATGAAGAAATATTAAAGAGGGTGGAAGACTACAAAAAGGGAGACAATAGTATACATAAACATATACAAATATATATTACGATTTATAAGTATTAACATGTATTATTATTATTATTATTATTATATTATTATTATTATACATATATACATATACATTTAATTATTAATTGAAACAATTAATAATTAGTTCTGAAATTGCACACTTATTAATTGTAAATAACATTAAAGTTTTTTATTTTGTTTTTATATTCTAATAATTTCACATGTAATCTCAAAATGAATGAATAAACAACATACAGACAGTATGTATTTTAAATATTTGTTTAATGGCATCATAAGTTCTATCCATACAAGTTGGCCTTCAAACATTCTGGAAATTTAAAAAAACATTTAAAAAAAAGAAAACGAAAAAAAGTTTCAGCATTAATTTTTGTCTGTCTGCAGGGGACACACCAGTAATGTGCAGCAGCTAAGAAGGAGATTTACTCAGTGGAACTATTAAGAAAGCTTGACAGATTTGTAAAATGTCTTTGAGAAGTCGTCAATTAATTGACTTCTTCCTGTCTTCCGACCCTGGGTGACCGCTTTGTTGCCTCAGGGATGAAACAATCCCGTACATTAGTAAAACACACAATCAGTGGCAGAGCAGTTATAGCCCATAGGTTTATTTTGTCTTCAGTGTTCACTCATTCTGAAAGGGAATTTTTGTGGCTACCAAATTAGCTGCAGCACTTCCCACAGAAACAGTCTGTCCAACCAGCCCCGCCGCAGCCGATTTATCGTTTTGAAAATGTTACAGCCAGTGCTGAGAAGATAATTACTATCATCAAGCTGTCAGACCATCATCCTTTTCAATTTACTGCAAGGGTTCCATCAGCTGACAGCCAGCGCGTAAGAAGAGTGAAGGACTGAGGGGTACGATGAGATCCATGTTGGGATGCGAGGGAATGTTTGTGTGGCTCCGAAACAGAGCTGACCTGTAAATCTTCCTACTGTCTAGAGTCTCATAATTGGCGCTGAATACTTGATGCAACAGTTTGGCAGAAGCAGTGGCACTGAACTATTGAGCCCTACAATAGAGCAGATTACCAGTGTTCATACAGATCTTTTTTACAGTCATTAGTGAGGTAATTACAGGTGGAAGTTTGGAAAGACTAAAGGCGACTACACTAGAGCACAGGTCACCAATTACTGGACCTGTGATTCCACCCAGACTGTGAATCATTTATCTGAAATATATGTAATTATACTGCTATTTTTCTTCACACACATTGCTACAGACTATAGTCGCCTTTGGCTTTCTCATTGGGGATTTGTAAAGGAACCATTTTATTCTTTGCAAAACTCAAATTTGCAATTATTTGTATAGTAAAAAGTGGAGGAAAAAAAACAACAACAATGAAACTGAATATTTGCAATCGGATACAGGAAAAATACAGCAGTCTTATTTTTAATATATTATATATATATTATATATTAGGGCCGGGACTCAATTAAAAAAATTAATCTAATTAATTAGAGGCTTTGTAACTAATTAATCGAAATTAATCGCATTTTAATTGCATATAAATATTTGACCTGAGAACAATGAGAAGTAATTTTTCACATGTATTTTTAGTATACCATTGAATAATGACTGAATACATAAGCTTAATCAACAAAATATTGTTGATTTAATTCAGTCCAGCACACCAGCGCAATGTTTGCCATTAAGTTTAGCAAAAGCATATTTGTGATATTTGAGGCTCGATGAGCTGCGGTCAGACGCTAATTCCTTGTTGTATAGGTTGCTCACAACCATGCTCTTGTTGACGCTTCCATCCTTTCGTTTTTTAAAACAAAGTTTCCCATCCACAGGGCCAAGCAAAGCGGTCTCATCAGCTTATTCGTTCATGTTCACTCATGGTTTGTTGTTGTCGTGACTCCGGAGCGCTAGTTGGTGTTCCAGTATAATTGGTCCGTCGAAACTCATTCATTGAAAAACGTTCCGCGGTGCAAAAATAAGTGTGGTAATTTTTTTTTTTTTTTTGCGTAATTAATTAACGCGTTAAAGTCACGTAATTAATTAATCTTAATTAACGCGTTAAAGTCACGTAATTAATTAATCTTAATTAACGCGTTAAAGTCACGTAATTAATTAATCTTAATTAACGCGTTAAAGTCCCAGCCCTAATATATATATATATATATATATATATATATATATATATATATATATATATATATATATATATATATATATATATATATATATATATATATATAATATTTCTTGTGTGCCCTTCAAATGGAGTCAGAAATATCATAATTACAGTTCCAAGCACAAAAATGAAAAACTTCAAGATGATACACAAGTTGCAAGGTTGAAAGGAGTGTCGATTTGAAATATTGCATAAATACTGATCTACACTACACAGCAAGTCTGTAGTTTATTATAATAAATGATTATAGATGGTATAGTTCAATCATTTTAAAACTGTGATGCATGGAATAGCTGATACACAAAAAGTATAACGCTATTAATTCTTAAGCATCATTTTGTAACAAGCATGGTGCTTTATTCATTTCAATTGTTTGCCTAATGCGCCAGATTAAGACGCATTTAATTCTTTGCATTTGTAAAAGTAGACATGATTTTATGAAGATTTATACTCTTATAGGCACTCATTCATCTCATTTAAAGGATACACATGACATCGAGCATGACGCAATCGGTCACAAGACACACAAGAGCCAATGGAATTTCACTATTAAATCTGACGCAAAGTTTTTTCAAGTGGCAATTGTTAAAATGCGACGTGTGCATGATCTTTGGTGGATGGAGACGCTGATCACTTTTGGGGATTTCCGTCACACAGATCAACCGCTTGTCCTCGTAAATTGAGCATGCAGACGTATCTGCCTGTTATATCGTGTTGTATATCATATTACACAATGAATAGTTTTAGGGATTGGATGGGGTTGGGTAACATGTTAAAACGTGTCTAACTAGCATAAATAAAAATAAATGTAAATAAAAATATACTCCAACATTTCATTATGGCAAAATCATAACTCAATATATAATTTCATTATGATGATATGCCCAACACGTCTGTGTATGATGCCAAAGGTTTCTCGATGAAATGAATAAAGCACACCGCTCAGAGAAAAATGACGCTAAAGGGTTACCCTGTGCGTTAAAATGTGATGCCGGGTTCCTTGACCATGCGTCAGACATTTGACGAGTAAGGAGTGAGACTGTGTTGGGTAAGAATCTACGGGCTGTAATTTAAAGTGGTGCTTGTTCCCCTCTTGTTTCATGCAGAGAGTTGTACAAAATTGTAGGTTATAGTACGTTTTAATACATTCGTATGAATTAGTATAAATTCTCCGTTAGATAGGGAGGTGTTACATGCGATGAACAAATCGTACAATTTAGTACTTACCCTGTAACTACATGGATAATAACAGTAATTACAGTATAAATAATTTGTTAATTTTCCTGAGTTACCCATTTATTCCCCAAATGTTACATATTGTTCCCTTATAACTACACATACTAATTTTATAGTTAAACTATAATTACCGAAAGTTATGCTGTAAATGGGGTTTACTTGCACAGTACTTTCTGGGCTGTAATCTCTAAAAGTGTTACTGAAATATGCTATATAAAAAGTTGTAGTAGTAGTGTCTTACTCTGTGATTGAGCACATTAGTTATCACAGATGAAAAACAAAAGTCTCATCTTAAAATGTTGTGTATTTGTTCTTCTGAGTGCGTTAATGCTATCATAATGAAGCCTTGATTCCTGCCCTATGCATTATAACATTCATATAGCATGTCTTGACAAAGTAAACCTCTAAACAGCGCTGGGAGACCAGAGAAAGCACATATGAATTTGCTGCAGTATTAATACAAATGTAATATATCATTTAGCTGGAATGATGGTTACATTCGTATAGTGTGTGTGTGTGTCTCAGTAGTTAAAAATAAAGCAACAATAAGCTCATGGAGCAAACTTGTCAATCATCATGATGGATGACACAGAGGAAACTCTGACCAGTAACAGGACCATTGCACTCGAATGTGCTTTGAAATGTTTCCTTGCAACATTGTAGCGATTTGAGTCACTATTTCAGAACAAGACTAATAATCTATAGGTGTGAAAAAAACACCCCAACATGCCACTATGTTGACATCAATGACGTTTGGACACGACATCCGAAGTCAAATCATATTTAATGTGAACAATATATTTAAATATTCAGAAGAATAAGAATAACAAAATTGATATTCTGTTTTTTCCACAAAACTTTTTTTTTTTTTTTTGGACAGACATGTCATTATTCCAAACCCCAGGGGTGAGTGGACGGGAAATGAATTAATTAACGTTGAATAGGTTTGGGAATATGTCAAGCTTTCAAACGAATCAAAAGTCTCCTCCTGTGGTTCCATGTTTTGGCTAAGCTCGTACCGGTTTCTTCAGAGAGAAAGTGATCTAAGCTCTCTCTGTTCTGTCTGCTCAAAGTCTAGAAACAGCAGGAACGCAATTATGATCCAAGCAGAGGATGAGATCATACCTAAAATCACCTGCTACATTAAGTGCCATGTACAAGTGTGTTACTTGTCTTTTTGACACATGCTGAGCTTCTCCTTTCCTCTCCATTACACACTGTGCTAGGGCTTCATTGTTCTCCCTGACTAACAATGTTATGATATGAACTTATACTAATGTTAATGACTTTTTCATTATTTATGTTTCATGAACTTTTATGTAAATGGCCTCTCTAGGGGTGATATGAGATATGGGTGCTAGCTGCAAGCCGTGGGTTTGTCGTCTGGTCTATAGCTTTTAAGTGCCTCATACTTACAGCCTCTTTGCAAAACTGCTTACTTTGTGACACGTTGACTAAACAACTCAAAAGGAAATATTCCACAACCTGTTAAAGACTGAAAAAATCAGGGAACTTGTTAAAAATAAACATAAAAAATAAACCAGCATACAGTATGCAAAGAGACAAGCTACAGACAATAAGAACAGCACATGGTTTAACTGACTTCTACACATTTTACTCTTACAGTAGTTTGGCATGCAAGTGCTTCATTTTATTACAGTAGATTGGCTCTTAAAAGTGTGAAATAGCTCTCATTGCATTAGCATCTCCTGTGACCTCTAAGACTCTCACTGTCAATGAAATGGCAACAAGCCCAGGAAGGATAAGAGCCCACAATTCAACAATTTTCTCCCTGTTTTCTAGTTCAAATTTTTTAACTTGCCCTCTTCAACTATCCAAGAAACTCATCTCGCATGGAAACTCGAGACGCTGTTTCAAAATTGATGTGCTGCACTACTGAAACCGCCTGAGTATGTATGCCAATGTTTGCCTAATAATAAGGAAACTGTCAGAAAACGCACCTCCTTTTCTTAAGCATGTTAAAGCGTTCCATGTTTACTCTGAAGCTCTGAGTACAAAATGATTTATTTATTCATAGTGCACTTTACACTTTAAAGCATCCCCTTGATAAATAGAAATACAGATTCCTTTTGTTCCCTTCTGTTTTAACCTGCAGTTTTCTCTTCTCCTTTCGGGATTATTGAACCGTATTGAATTTATTTACGCATTTACCGAGAGCAGCAGGATTTTAAAGTGTATCCTTGCAGAGGTTACAAGGTCCAATTGTGTTTATTCCTCAATAAAGTTATAATGATTTAGTCAGCAAAGCAGGTCCAGTTGAAATCCAGCAAATATACATTTTACATTTACATTTATGCGTTTGGCAGACGCTTTTATCCAAAGCGAATTACACTGCATTCAAGGTACACATTTTACATTATTGTCAGTTCTTGCTTTCCCTGGGAATTGAACCCATGACCTTGGCTTTGCTAGCGCCACGCTCTACTGGTTGAGCTACAGGAAAGCCAAATATAAGTTTAATCAACCCAAGATTTTTAGTTGTAAATCACATTTTACTCTTAAATAAATGCAATCACAATGAAGAGAGCAATGTCTTTATCAATCTAATTCAGTCTACACATAAAATAACCAACATCTCCTGTATCCGCTATGCAAGAACATATCTATAGCCTACAACAGACAGATTAAATGAGGTCAGGTAGGTGCCATCAGCAAGGACAGTTTTACTTGACTGACCCGAACAGACCCAGAAGTCACCAACTGCAGGAAACAATACTAGACAAGGAAACAAACAAACATGGAGCCTTAAATACACAAGGACTAATGACTAAACAAGACACACGTGAACATTCAAGACAGTGAACCAATGACAACATGACACAAGAGACTAGGGAAGCGCATGACAATGGCTGCATCCGGAAACCTCGGCAGCTGACTCGTTGCCTCACTGCGTCACGAGACAATGGCTTGTAAGGCCAGCGTTTTGTGCATGAAGGCATCTCAACACTTCAATGATATACAGCAAAATAGAGAGCTTCGGCGAGAACTAAACAAATATTTAACTACTACATTAGTAATTTATCGCTAGAAATGACATCAGAAGTGGAAAATGTGGTTAAAAACACATTTTCACACACAAACTGACCAGCAAACACAACTTTCGGACACCATCTTTTTTCCCAGCTCAACTGTCACTGAATGGAAAGCACAGGATTGTGGGATATCAAAGCCAGCGTATGATATGCTGCCTTCAAACATCAATCAGATGAAGGTCTCTCAGGAGGCAGGACGTGAAGCAAACATTAGATTTATGCTGCGTCCCAATTCGCCTACTTATACTACGTCCTAAAAGTATGTACTCTTTTATGAAGAAAAAGTATTTTTGTGTGTGTAGCAGAAAAGTATGCAAGCTTCGGGACATACTACTTCGCCATCTTTAACGGACTCTGTCGCTTAGTTACGTGCATCCCGTCACCTTTTAACTGCCCTGTCAATCCACATTCAGTTTAATCTCCTACCGTATCGGAGAGAAATGTAGCCAAACGTTGATCTGCCATGTGTGGGTCTTTATGGGTCAGAGACTCTCCTCATGTGTTTGCAGTTTAAATATAATGATGAATTTAAAAGTTAATGGTCAAACGTGTCTTTACAAAAGTTCACAATGCTGCTGCAGGTGAAATATAATATGGACAACACTGAATAAATATACTTTTGTCAGGTTAAATAATGATAGTTGGTCACTCAAACCCCTTTATCTAAACTTCTCTACTCAACCATCATACTCATATCCGTCATGTTTGTAGTTTTTTAACGCTTTTTATCCGCGTTTGTAGTTCTAATCGAATCCTCGTCCAACTCGCAATGGGTTGTGGGCAATATCAGCCGTTAGTGCGCCCATCGATCCATACTTCGAATTCGGACCGGAAATAGTAAACCATCTGGGAATCTTTGGAATACTCTTTTAAACATACTACGATTTGGGACATACTAATTCTATTTTCGAATACTATTTAGGATGGATAGTATGCGAATTGGGACGCAGGGTTAGACATGGCTTGATGCTTTCCTTGAAATGTGTCTGTGGCGAGGGGGGCGTGGTTTAGCGAGGTCTGTGACGGGAGAGAGTCGGAGGACCAGCAAGTGAATCAGGGGCAAACGATGAACACCTGTCTCTTGTTTCAGTAATTGACGTGGAGAGACCAAGTGGTTATAAGCCACGCAGGAGATGAGGACCAGAGAGAGAGAGAGAAGCTGGGACTACACAGCTTGCTGGGACTCGAGCTGGAAAACACGCAGAGAGGAACTGCTGAAAGAAACCGGAGAGAATTTTGAGAGAGACCGAGTTGAACAGTGCAAAGTGCACATTGTCTAATTACCTGAGTTATTAAGTAAATAAACAGCCTTGAGTTCCAGCCAGCCGAAGTGTAACTGACAGTTGTTGAATTTATAGTATTAAAAGGGCAATAAAAAAAGTTGTGAATACAATCCTTTGGACAGCTGCTTGGATCATTGTCTATTCTCAATATGCGTGATACTGTAATACAACCAATATATTTTCTTTGACTGGTCACGGGCGTGTGTGTTCCCTGAGCAAGACGCATGTTATCAAGCGTGGAAGTGACAAGGTTATGACCTTTTCTTCAGGGTAACACTCTGCCACATATATTAATGGAAATAGATGTGTTACCTGACACTCCAAGATAAAAAATTATGTTTAGACATTGACCTGCTTATGTCGCAGCAACGCAGTATGAAACACACTGACATATGATGGTGTTTCGCCTTCCATTATCATGACTAAGTATGAGTTAAGAGAGGCAGGATGGGAAGCATGACCAAAATCTATATGACAATTAAGGTGTATATCACATTGATTTCACGTTAGGCTTTCAGGAGGCCCCTGAGATTTGAGCCGAGGGGCTCAGCAACCCCCAAGCTACGGACCTTTATTATTTTCTCTGATTATTTGGCGCTTGATGACCGCAAAAAGATATCTGTAGTATACTTTACTATACACCGATCAGGCATAACATTATGGCTACCTTCCTGATTTTGTGTCGGCTGCCCTTTTCCCGCCAAAACAGCCCTGACATCGCTACATGAACTCCACTGTTCTGTGGTATTTGGCATTAAGATGTTAGCATCAGATCATTTAAGCTCTGTAAGTTACGAGGTGGGGCCTCCACAAAAACAACCCGTGATGCACTGTTTATTCTGACACTCTGATGCACATCTGTTTGATTGAACCACATAGACCAGCCTTCGCTCCCCACGTGCCGCCCGACCCTGTTGCCGGGTCACCACTGTTTCTTTTTCGGACCACTTTTGATAGATAATGAACACTGCAGACCGCGGACACCCCACAAGAGCTGCAGTTTTGGAGATGCTCTGACCCAGTCACAATTTGGCCCTTGTCAAACTCACTAAAATCCTTACGCTTGCCCAATTTTCCTGCTGCTAAAACATCAACTTTGAGGACAAAATGTACACTTGCTTCCTAATATATCCCACCCACTAACAGGTGCCGTAAAGGTGTCATGAACTGGCGTTTTTATTGTTTTATACTGTTTTCTGAGATCAACTTATGACGTTTGCATGGTTTTACATTCAAAAACATCATAATGAATAGGTAATAGGCTATTTTCTGCACTCATTTTGAGGCCCTCTCCTGCACGCTTGGTTTTTATGGGCGTGCAGCACTTTAGACTTGGAAGTTAACACTGCTATGATTGGATAAGATTTGCATTTTATCAGCTCCCTCATATATGTGCCAGCAAAAATATGTCCTAGACACATACACATAATCAATAGTCAAATGATATGAAACAATGCAATACTATCACATCATATATAAACATTTTACTCACATGTTGCTTCATTCATTGCTTCAGGATGTAATCTCATCCTGTCTGCAAATCCAGTCTCTTGTTTACAAATGAATCTGAGGTAAAATGAAGGAACAGACGCACGCAATGTCTTCCCCAGGTAAGCTGGATATTCATTATAAATAAAGCTCATCCATGCATTCATAATATTGGAATCCAAATTAAGCTTATGCGGTATGTTTATTGCTTGGTTTAGCTGTTTTAGCTCTATAGGCCTGTGTCAAGTCAGCATGGTGAGTCGGTGGGCGGGGCTACAGAATCAGACGTTCTTCTTCTTTTAAGGCGGAGTTTCGGTGTCAAGGCATATTCTGAGATCGATCATTTGCTGAGCCAGCTGTCAATAAAAAGTTTTCTTTGACTAACAAGGAAGTTTTCAGCTCCGAAATTTACAGCATTATATTACCATGACATTTTATGTATCAAAAGCTCAAGGGAAAGTTGATTTCTCAATTCATGAACTCTTTAATTATTCATACCACAATGCTTGTTGGGAAGAAGGCAAATGGGAGTAAATCTCAAACCCTATAGTGTAGGCATACAGTATTTACACAGAAAAATGCATGAATCAAACTTACTTGCTGTGCTTGTTAAAATAAATTGTAATGAAAGCTTTATCATGATTCTTTGTTTAAGAACTTCAGAAAAAAAGCAGGTAAACCCAAAAAGCTACAAAAACTAAATCTTAGGCTATTACTCTGCATTATTTTTGGATCAAAAAATCATTTAACAATGTTGGGTCATATCAAAGTTATACCTGAGACATATTTTAGAAACGTAGATTATGGCATGCGAATTGAAGCTCCTTAGAAGTAGATTCTGGATATGAAGCATGAAGAACAAGGGAAAGAAAAAGGAGAGAGAGGCTGAGCGATTGGATAACATGATTAAGTATTTTCAGAGCGTGACTTTAACATCACAAGGACAGGAGATTTGAATGTAATTTACCTCAGATGGGATAAAATTCAAATTTACCTTAACCCTCATGCACACAAATACACACATCCACACACTATATAACCATCCGCCCCCTGTGCAATCCAGATACATGAGGACTTTAATAGATTTGAGAAAGGGAGTCAGGTTGAGCATCTGAGTGTCACGCCGGAAGACAGGATGGCATAAAGTGTCTAGCAAGGTGTGAAAACAATAACACAACGGGAAAGAGTTCAAGGGAAGGTCTGAGTGCTGACCTTCAGGACAGAGCTGGAGAGAATGTCATCCTTCTTCTTCTTCTTCTTCTTGTTCCCTGAATGAATGGTTCCAGTGCGACAATAAATGTGCAGACAGGTTTCAAACGTGAAATTCCTCTTTACAATATTAGTGTCTCTGCAGTAATATTCTGATGCATTGTATATTTGAGGCCCTTGTTTTGCTACCTTGAAATACATACACACAAATTCAACATCTACTACATGAACTTTGGAAAATTTAATTCCAAAATTAAGATATTTTATTTTGATATTATTATCATTTTTTATTATGATTTTATTATATTTTATATTATGATACTATAATATATACCGTATACTGTAGTGTATTGATGGTAATAGTTCTAATAATATTAAATGACATTAGCAGCAGATCCTTCAAGTTCTGTAGATTGTAAGGTGCAGCCACCGTGGATCAAAATGTTTGTTCAGCACATCCCTCAAATGCTCAATTGGATTGAGATATGGGGAATTTGGAGGCCAGGGCAACACCTTGAACTCTTCGCCGTGTTCCTCAAGCCATTCCTGAACAATGTGTGCAGTGTGGCAGGGTTCATTATCCTGCTGAAAGAGGCCACTTCCACCAGGAAACACCATTGTCATGATGGTCTGCAACAGACGGATTTATGGGCAGACCCAGGGTTTCCCACCAGAACATTGCTCAGAGCATCAATCTCCCTCTAGCACACAGTGCACCCTGGTGCCGTCCACGTTCTGATGCTTGCGTACCCATTATAGGCGCTTTCGGTCATCATCCACTCTGATTGGTCTGTGGCTACACAGCCCCATTCGCAGCAGAGTGTGATGCACTGTGTGTTGTGACACATTCCTCCCATAGCCATCATTAAAATTGTGTGTGACTTGTGCCACAGTAGACCTTCTGTTGACTCGGACCAGAGGGGATAGCCTTTGTTGCCCATGTGCATCGATGAGCCTTGGGCACCTAACACCCTGTCGGCGGTTTGTGATCTGTTCCTCCTCGGATGACTGTTGGTAAATTCTCAGCACTGCTGACCGGGAGCAAACCACAAAGCCTTTCCGTTTCAGAGATACTCTGACCCGGTCCCCGTGCCATAACAATTTGGTGTTTGTCAAGTTGCTGAGATCTTTATTCTATAATATATATATATATATTCTATAATATATATATATATATATATATATATATATATATATATATATATATATATATATATATATATATATATATTAATGCAATTATCTTATCAACCAATCACATGGCAGTTGCTTCAATGCATTTAGGGGTGTGGTCCTGGTCAAGACAATCTCCTGAACTCCAAACTGAATGTCAGAACGGGTAAGAAAGGTGATTTAAGCAACTTTTATTGTGGCATGGTTGTTGGTGCCTGATGGGCCGGTCTGAGTATTTCACAAGCTGCTCTAGCATCAACAATATGCCTTGTTGATGGTAGAGGTCAGAGGAGAATAGGCCAACTCATTCAAGCTGATAGAAGAGCAACTTTGACTGAAATAACCACTCGTTACAACCGAAGTATGCAGCAAAGCATTTGTGAAGCCACAACACGCACAAACTTGAGGCGGATAGGCTACAACAGCAGAAGACCCCACAGGGTACCACTCATCTCCACTACTAATAGGAAAAAGAGTCTACAATTTGCACAAGCTCACCAAAATTGGACAGGTGAAGACTGGAAAAATGTTGCCTGGTCTGATGAGTCTCGATTTCTCTTGAGACATTCAGATGGTAGAGTCAGAATTGGGTGTAAACAGAATGAGAACATGGATCCATCATGCCTTTTTACCACTGTGTCTGGTGGTGGTGGTGTAATGGTGTGGGGGATGTTTTCTTGGCACACTTTAGGCCCCTTAGTGACAATTGGGCATCGTTTAAATGCCACAGCCTACCTGAGCATTGTTTCTGACCATGTCCATCCCTTTATGACCACCATGTACCCATCCTCTGGCGGCTACTTCCAACAGGATAATGCAGCAGGACATGTCACAAAGCTTGAATCATTTCAAATTGGTTTCTTGAACATGACAATGAGTTCACTGTACTAAAATGGCCCCCCAGTCACCAGATCTCAATGTGGTGGCACGGGAGCTTCGTGCCTTGGATGTGCATCCCACAAATCTCCATCAACTGCAAGATGCTATCCTATCAATATGGGCCAACATTTCTAAAGAATGCTTTCAGGACCTTGATGAATTATTATTATTAAAATTGGATCTCTAACAAGAAATAATCACTGTAGTCATCAAATATTCACCTTTTTATCTCTAAAGCTCACTTGTTTCAGATCATTAGTAGTGACTTTATGCTCTAAACATATATGTTAACTCCTGCGTGATGGTGCTTTTCCTCATTTATAAATCGTGTTGGAAAATTGTCCAACATTAAAGTGATTAAATATAGGCCTGTAAATTTGAAAAATCCTTTATTTTATTTTGCACAGACTTACTTTATGTTATCCATCCAAAACATCCTAAGTGTTTCTAGCAGTTGTGGCTTCCTGCTGTTTAATGAGCTCCACAGCTCACTGTAAAGATCAGCGGATTTTATCACTGTCCAACTTTCCCATGGAGAGAGTCATTAAGCAAATTAGTAACAACAGGCTGATTTGCATATTCATAGAGTGCCCTGGATCATGCCCCAAGACAAAGTAATACAAATGCAACAGGTTAAGAGGGCCTCTATTGACATGCCTGCATGATGATGTTTGATTTGGACTCAGAGGGTTTCACAGCAGTCCGAGTCCATGTCCCATGAATACCAGATATAAAACAGTACATTATTGGTCAGTTTTAATTAGTTCTACCGAATAAATGTCCCAGTGGATGAATAACCAAACAATCTGTTTATTATGGTATTCACCTTTACATTTCTATTAACTCTAATAGATTATGTTTGGAATATATAACTCTTGTCTATATCTTATTTCTGTAAAATAAATATTTGGCAGCTGTTTTTTAAGTAAATTCTCTATAATCTAATGCTTGAAAACCATCTATGTTGTCGTTATGTTTTTTATTGGAGACAGATGTGTTAACAGTGATATAATGTGCATGTGTGTGTATCTTGTATGCAGACTTCTTTCTTTGATTGGCAGTGTGATTCAGGAAACCTCTTTCCTACCAGCAGACACCCTGATAAGATCAAAAAGTATATTTGATAACCCATCACATTTCCAGCAGTCTCACTCCGATCGCACTATTATATCAGCATATCTCAAGCACAATCAGACCTATTGTTTCTATTATTTCCTTTAGATAAATTCAAGCAACGGGGACAGATCTTGTCTTTTGGATCTTTAGATTCTACACAAAACCAGAAGATGTTTAAGTAGTGAAAATGTTTTTTTTTTTTTTTTCTCCAAGTGGTGTTTATTTAAGAAAACTGTGTTTATTACAGGACTCAACTGTAATAGTTCATGTTTAGCCCTAAAGTAGATTTTTTACAACAAGTACAAGTCTATACAAGTTCCTCTTGGGACTACAATGTCCATGTCCTCGTGAGGAGCAAATAATTATGAAAATCCTTGTGTCTTCAAAAAAATAAGAAATTCATATTCGATTCGAAATCATAAATAGATAAATACATAACAAAACATTACAACCCGTCTCAACAGCCTCACAAATAAATAAATAGAATCATAAATAACATTCAAAAAGCATCTTTGGCCAAATGAGGCCCGTGTAGACATTTCCTCCTCAAAACTCCCTCCACCGAAGCTTGGAATCCAGGTCACGGTCAGCTTCGGTTAGGGACGCCACTCATCCTTAAGAAGGGTGACAAAACCAAGCTAAACCATAAAAAGACGAATAACAAACCGACTCCATTGAGGCACTTTTTAAGGATGTCAGAAAAAATTTGCATCTTCTATGTGGTTCTTTTTCTTTCTTCTTCTTTTTTTTTGTTTGTTTGTGAAAAGCAAAGCTGAATAAATTTACAGATAATCCAAAGGCTACACTTTATTCTGGATCCCTTTATCCTCTCTTGTTTTGAGTATGAAATCAAGGCGAACAGAAAAAAGTAAAAAAAAGAACCACTACAAAATAATATAATGTAAAAGAAAAGTTGAAGTGAAACACACACCAATGTTTGTTTCAAAGCAAAGAAAAAAACCAAAAAACATCAGTGTTTGTTTTCAGTGGTGGTGCTGGGTGTCACGTCGGACTGGCTCTCTGATCGTTCTCCGAATATCCCTGCGAGGGTTTTGAAGCGAGGCCCCCACTCGTTGAGGTAATCGTAGTCCTCCTCCGTTTCACCCTTAACAGACTCTATAGAGCTCAAACTCTCCGCCACCGAGCCCTCGCCCTCGTAGGCGTATGTGGCCAGCGAGTCATATGGCGGGGCGGAAGTGTCACCGTCGTGCTCTTGCAGCCGCTGACTGATGAAGTTGCTAATGTCAGCGCTATTCTGTGAGGATATCGGCCGCCTTGGACACAAACCCAACTCTGGCTTAACGTCTCGGCGAAAGAGGTTTTCCTTGATGACTTTGGGGTTGCGGAGGGTGCCCATGTCGAAGGCGTGCGTGTCCTCCTCGCCTCCTCCTTCGTCGTCGTAATGGATCACGTTGTCACGGATGTCCTCTTTGGATGTCATGAGAGTCTCTTTCTTCTTCTGCCGCCGAACCCCCACGTAGAGCACCACGATCACTGCAGGAAATAAGTAGAACAGGAATGAAAATTCACCATTTTAAAAGAACATTCTCTGTAAACCCTAGAGATGGTTGTGTGTGAAAATCCCAGTTTCTGAAAAACAGCCCATCTGGCACCAACAACCATGCTCACTTAAGTCACCTTTCTTCCCCATTCTGATGCTCAGTTTGAACTTCAGCAGATCATCTTGACCAATCGCGTCTAAAATTGTTGCCATGTCGGGAGTTGAGCAAGATGGCTACTTTATTAGGTACACATAATACTCTGGAAAACAAAGAGAGCCTGAGCCCAGAGGTATATTGCCTGGTCAAATAAAGTCCTCCTTCTGTATTCAACTTACAGAAAAGCGGATCTGGCGCGACATATTACTAGAACGCTAGTAAGCACTTAAAACTGCGAGAGGCGTTGCGCTTTCTGCGCAAGTTGAATATGGAAGCTATTTAGCGGAAATGTTTAAATATGGATATTTATCTTACAAAACCCCATCACTTTGCTTCAGAAGACCTTGAAAGTCATATACACCTAGGATTGCTTGAGGGTGAGTAACTCCTTTACTACTAATACTCCTGTAGCCGTCTATGATTGGATGATTATGTTTCTAGCATGTTATGTGTTTGGCAACAATTATTCTAGCCCTAATTGATAGAATGTGTAGCGTTTCATTTCTGAAACAACCATTTATGAACCACAATATTTATTTCCATCAAGAAGTGCATACATTTTTGGTCAAGATCTTGTACCGTCAATGCAAGAGTCCAGCTCTCTGTAAAGTCTCCTCCAGCACATCCCAAAGACTCTCAGTGAATTTAATGACTGGATCCAGAGTTGCCCATTCATGTGTGCAATTTCATTCAATTTGAGCCTGATGAATCTTGACATTGTCATCCTGGAATATGGCCATGATGTGTTTTCCTACATGGTTGTTTAAGAAATGAAACGCTGCACACGCCATCAATTAGATGAGAAGAACTGTTGCCAAAAATATAACATGCTAGAAACATTTGTTTGGGTCGGGGAGAGTACAGTACAATACCTCCCAGAAGGAGTCTGTTGTTCTGAATTTCTATGTTGAAAATCAAAAAGATAAAATAATTTATTGCATATGCATTGTGTTAAATTCTCAATCACATTGAAATGACTCAGTTGTGTGTTACATTTATGTACAGTGGTAAATGTGACTGTATCATTAGAAAAATACACACAAAACTGAAACCAATGATATCATACCTTTGAGTCATTTAGATCATGCATATTTATTTTTCAGGCTAGTCAAGCCAATATGCCAGGCATGTGAGAGTGGAAAAAAGCCGGTTAGCTCGTAATAATTAGAAGGCGGGTTTTCTGTTGCTATAGCCACCATATTGAGTGTTGTGATTTCTTCCATTCATTTTTCTACGGGTGACTCAAATTGTCCTCGTTATTCTGTCTGTACAATCAGGGAGTGAGGCAGGCAGAAAGACAGCAGAGGCCAGTGGAAACACTCTTCCTCATTCAATGAAGGCGACAACCCCCTCATTTGTCAGAGTTTTTCATGATTGGCAAACAGCTCCTGACTGCAGTCATCATTTAGAGATGCAATGAAAGCTGCAGCAGTAATGTGTACCCTCCATCTGATGGACTCTCTCACCCATCATATGGGACTATTTCAGAACACACTCCTCTCGCTTTATCGCTCATTTTATATTGACTGGCCACAGAAGAAGATCCTCGACAGACAGACAGACAGACAGACAGACAGACAGACAGACAGACAGACAGACAGACAGACAGACAGACAGACAGACAGACAGACAGACAGACAGACAGACAGACAGACAGACAGACAGATAGATAGATAGATAGATAGATAGATAGATAGATAGATAGATAGATAGATAGATAGATAGATAGATAGATAGATAGATAGATAGATAGATAGATAGATAGATATTTCTATCTATTTTAAATTTGGAACAGCCTGATCAACAATTTCATCCTGTATCTCACACTGTGCTGTACTGGAGATGTGGAGTGTTTGTTATAGGTTCAGGCAGTTTTTAAGAACAAGTTAACACCTGTATTATGTTTATTAGAATGTATCAAATTAGAGGAAATTGCTATAAAACAAATTACAAGGTTGTTTATATATGGCTTAACAGTCTACATCACTGTCTGTTAGATGACAGCGCCCCCAAGTGACAAATATTTGCTTTGCGGCTCTCAAACATTCAAACAATGTGGCCTATTTTGAGAATCCCCGTTCGTGATTTGACTGGCATATGCATGGGATAGGTTAGAGATTGATAAGCCCCCATCCTTGGTACGCTGATCTCTTGCTCTGTCTGCCATGACTGCATCCGAGGAGTGGGAAATGGGTCAGTCTGACAAATGAAGCGCCGATAATGGCTTATCTCAGGCACGACAATGTGTTCTCTTTCTGTGCTGTCTGTGATCCTGGCTGGCACCTTTAGCAGGGACGCAGTGATGCTGAGAGGTGCTTGCCAGTATCTGTGAGACAGGTCAGTCTTTAGAGCACTACAGCAGTCTCTTAAATACAAGCTGTCACTTAATGGTAAACGATGGATTTTCCTCAGTGGTGTGGAGATTAGCTTATTCAAATAAACAACACACACACACACACACACACACACACACACACACACACACACACACACACACACACACACACACACACACACACACACACACACACACACACACACACACACACACACACACACACACACACACACACACACACACACACACACACACACACACACATGTTGGTCTATGTGGTTTACAGGGACTCTCCATAGGCGTAATGGTTTTTATACAGTACAAACCGTATTTTCTATCCCCTTACACTGCCCCTGCCCCTAAACCTACCCATCACAGGAAACATTCTGCATTTTTACTTTCTCAAAAAAACATCATTTAGTATGTTTTTAAGGCCATTTGAATTATGAGGACATTTGATATGTCCTCATAAACCACATTTATAGTGTAATACCAGTGTAATACCCATGTAGTTATACACATTTGTGTCCTCATAAACCACATAAACAGGCTCACACACACACACACACACACACACACACACACACACACACACACACACACACACACACACACACACACACACACACACACACACACACACACACACACACACGTTATTAAAAGTTTTTCCTCAGTTTAGGTCCCCACAGAATAGAAAAACATGAACACACAGACACACAAGGATATTTTGAAAAATGTTGGTAACCAACAAGTTCAGTTTCCATTGACTTCCATTGTACGGATAAAAAATACAATGAAAGTCAGTGGGCCTATTGCGAATGGAACTGAAACATGTGGATATGTACATCCTTCAAGTAAATGATGACAGAATTTTAATTTTTGGGTTTTCTACCCCTTATCCCTCAAAGACAGATTTGTGATGTTAGCTAGCTGAAAATGAAAGCAATTTCTGAGGCGAGCCATATCATTATAAAATAACCTTTTTCTTTTTATTCTGAAAGTCCTCTGTTCATCCTCGGAACACAGTTTAAGATATTTTAGATTTAGTCTGAGGCCTTTCTTAATAAAAGAAATGTCATTTTTGGGTGAACTAACCCTTTAAGAACACTATTTGATTTCATGTTGACTTTAATATTGGACAATGTCAAAATAATCATCTCTGCAAAATGTAAATCATTTTCTTCTAAAACGTCTCCTGTTAATACAATGCTTTTTCAACCACAATGGCTAATGTAGGAAGCCCAAAATTGTATGAGGTCTCAGTCTGACCTCTTCTTTTGTGATTTAACTTAATTTGCTCTACTTTGAGAAAAAAGAAGAAACCAACCTGCTGCCCTACGTAGGTGTACTGCTGAGGGATAAACAAAGGAAGTCAGTTGAACTTTGATGGAGACATTGACAAATCAACAAATTAAAATGTTACGAGCTCATCAACAGTGTGTTTTCCATGAACTGTGTGTACTTGCAGGACCTCTGCTATTTTAGTCTATTCTACTATGAATATTTATTAAAAACAGATTGAGTTAACACTTTATTTTGATAGTCTACTTTAGACATTCTACTAACTATAAGTAACTCTGCAAGTACATGTCAAATAACTGTCATTAGAGTATTTATCTGATTAATATTTACTAAAACTTTATTTCGTTGGTCCCCCAACAGACATTCTACTGACTATAAGAATCTTGGCAACTACAATTAAACTTATTCTACTAACCCGAATCCTAACACCTAACCATAACCTACCAGTCTACTAATATTCTAATGAGAGTTAGTTGACATGTAGTTGCAAAGTTACTTATATTTAGTAGAATTTTTAAAGTGGACTATCGAAATAAAGTGTAACCCAGATGGGTAGTAAGGTAATATGTATTTATTTCTTGAATATGAATGATATTCCGACCGACAGGTTTTTGACGGACGTGATAATGTGCATGAAAGGCGAACTATGTTTATGTTTTCATCTATCTACAGTTTATTGCCAACAATGTTGGGACGCCTGCCTTTACATGCCCATGAACTTTAAAGACATCCGGGTTAAGATCAGGCCAGTCAGGTTCCTCCACAGTCCACACCAAACTCGCTCATCCATGTCTTTATGGACCTTGCTTTGTGCACTGGTGCGCAGTCATAGCACACACAAACAGGAAGGGACCATCCCCAAACTGTTCCCACAAAGTTGGGAACATGAAATTGTCCAAATTGTTTTGGTATGCTGAAGCATTAAAAGTTCATTTCACTGGAACTAAGGGCCCAAGCCAAACCCATGAAAAACAACTGTACACCATAACCCCCCCTCCACCAAACTTTACACTCGATACAATGCAGTCAGGCAACTACCGGCAGAGAAGCGCGATTCGTCACTCCAGAGAACGCATCTTCACTGCTCCTCTGCTCTATCTATGACCTCATTTTTATTGTTCCACTACTTCTTCCACACAGCTGGGCGTGCAATCCTTATACTTCTTTGACCTTGCAGTCTGAGCTGATGACAAAAACTATATCACGCAGACTGTCCACGTTCCGGTCCAGCTCGCGGACAGTCTCCGTGATGTCATTTTCATGAAGTATGGCTTAAGTGTCAGACCGGTGGAGATACACATAATTTGCGATTGAAAGGCTACAGTGTATTGCATGCTGAGATCCGTGTCTGAAGTTCATTCGAGGACAGTCGAGTGCTAACCTCATTTTGTTGAGCATGCTCTTACTTAATGACCAGCCAGCCCACACAAATTACCATGGAAACGAGGCCATAAAAGTCTCTACTTCATCCCTCACACCTCCTCCCCAACACCCTGCACATCCTGTATGCAAATAACTCTGAGATTTCCCCGTCTAGACCTCAGGGGTTAAGTTAACATGGATAGTAATTCTGCCTGCATGCGATCTGATGTTAATGACACTCAGAGATTTAGGGCTTTCACAATGACATTGATGGGCGACGACAAGGCTCATTTAAACCGTTGCTTATTCGCTTTATCAAACTATCCTCCTTCTTACCTGTCTAGACAGGCCAATATACAGGCACTTAATTAGCAAGTGTGTTTTAATTAAACCACCCCAGAGAATTTCAGAGCGGCCTATGCATCTTCCATCTAAAAAAATTAAAATAAAAAAAGGAGCATGACTCATTAATGTTAACCAAAAAACAACTTCACATAATCATTTTCCTTGTCGACTGATGTAACAAAATTTCTTGCCTCATTCTTGCACTTTCATTATCTAATTAGTATTTTTCTTTATTAAATGCTTTAAGAGATGTCATATTACAGGAGGAAAAAAATCGAATGTGCTTCGTGACTAAATTGAAGGTAAGTGTGTAATTTTAGAACCCATAGCATCACAAAATAACTGATTTTTGGAATACTGCATTACTTAAAGCTGCAGTATGTAATTTTCCTGTCCGCTAGAGAGTGCCTATTCAAAACAAAGATGTAGTTTGATGGCACTAAGTCTGAGCGCAGAATCTTGGGACATGTGGAATCGGGATAGGACTCAAGCAGAAATCATTTTCATGGATGCAGCTATTAACGCTACTGTAGTATGAAGCAGAGTGTTGTGGAGCTGAGCAAGGCGGCTGGAAGCGATTGTTACGCAAACACACGGCTCGCGAGCAGCGGGGCTTTTATTATGACGGGACACAGTCGTCTGCTCCATTTCCGCTTTTTCGGTCATGAGTATGAGGTAACGCAGCTCTGTTTATCATTTCAGATACATTTAAGTGTGTTGGAAATGATGTTATGAGGTTACTCTGTGTGTTCACTCAGCGGCTGCTGTGACACTTGTTGCACACTGCTAAGAGTAAAGTGCTTCTGCAGAATATAACCGGAAACCGAGGGTAACGCAGATACGACGCAATTGACAGGCAACTCCCTCAGACGTCCCGGCTCCTTGGTTAAAGGTCCTGTTCTTCGCGATTCCATCTTTCAAACTTTGGTTAGTGTGTAATGTTGCTGTTAGAGCATAAATAATACCTGTAAAATTATAAAGCTCAAAGTTCAATGCCAAGCGAGATATTTTATTTAACAGAAGTTCCCTTTCAAAGCCTACAGCGAACGGCCGGTTTAGACTACATCCCTGCACTTCCTTCAGGAATGACGGCAAAAATCCTACACAGTGCACCGTTAAAGGAAATGTTTGACATGTTTTAATATTTAGACTTATATTATTGATTACTTTATTTACTTTATTACTTTATATTATTGAGGGTTTCAAACAGTATAACACATTTTTTTTTATAAAACAAATTGCCTACCCTATCTTTAATATAATAACATGTATACTGTGCACGTTGCATGCACAAATCTGTATCAGTTCAGTTATGGACCATAAAGGATTATAACGTACTGATTGTTTTCTGACGTCATGTGACACATACGTGCTTTGTCACGGTAGCATACAATGGCAGAGGGAGGTGAGATAGTAAGACATCAGGGCTAATCTCGGCTTTTATGAACAACCTGGTAAGCATGACCTGGAGAACACAAGCGCTGTGTGTAAATCAAAGCTACCTGATTTATCAAAACTATTTCATTTGCACTTGGGCACATAAATGCATCTCTGCAAAAAAGGATATAAATCTGATTTTCAATTACCGCACAATATGCAGATTTAAAGGGGTACTTCAGCACTGGAAAGATGAATCTGTATTTAAACTGGGTCATTAATGTAGTAGAAATGTGAAATTATTTTCGAATTTGATGCCTTCTAGACCGAGAAAAGACAGAAAATGTATTTTTGTCTCATGGGGATGAAAGACTACAATTCCCAGAAAGGTTTGCTGCCCTGTGAGGCCATTCCCAAAGCCACCGCTACTGGATTACAGTGACTGAGTTAGAGAACAGACACTACAATTAAATACTGAACGTGTCTGTTCAATATAAAAACCTGAGTTTTGTTTGATACATTCAAGAAGTTTATTTTCTTTGAGCAGGTAAAATTAAAGGTTCAGTTCATATATCTGACTTCTTGTATTTATTGATTAAATTGTATACATGAGGATGCACTGCATCATCAATGCTTTGTGATTCGAATCGAACCGAACTGTGAGAGCAGTGTAGGTTCACACACTTAATACCCAGATAACCTAAACTAGAGATCTAGTTTTGCCAAAATGACCTTGCATTTCTAAGTTGACTCTTGGTGAATCCAGGCGAAAATATTTTTGGATTCATTATTTGTTCATACAGTCAAATATTGTTTGCACCATATTGGATTCAAATTTTAATTGATAACTGAATGTCAATGCACTCTAAAAAATGCTGGGTTAAAAACAACCCAAGTTGGGTTGAAAATGCACTGACCCAACAATTGGGTTGTTTTAACCCAATGGTTGAGTTGTTCTTACCCAGCAATTGGGTTGTCTTAAGCAACATTTAACCCAACCACTGGGTTAAAACAACTCAACCATTGGGTTAAAACAACTCAACCATTGGGTTAAAACAACTCAACCATTGGGTTAAAACAACTCAATTGTTGGGTCGGTGCATTTTCAACCCAACTTGGGTTGTTTTTAACCCAGCATTTTTTAGAGTGTGTCATGTGACAAACATAGTAAAGTCATGTGAGACTTTAGATTTATTGTTAATTAATGCCTTCTGTTTTACACACACACACACACACACACACACACACACACACACACACACACACACACACACACACACACACACACACACACACACACACACACACACACACACACACACACACACACACACAGTTGTGTCAGTTTCAAACTAAATTGGGGCATATATGGACAAACCCAATCGTTGTGTTATTTATTTTGTTTTAAATTACATTTGTAACCCACTATTTGGGTTTGTCCATATTTTACTCCAAATTGGGTTGAAACAACCCAGCATTTTTTTTGTGAGTGGCTCTACACAGTATATACTGTACAGTATTTGTAATATGTAAACTAGTGTTCCATTCCAAAAATAGCTCATTTAAAAATATATATATTTTTTGCTTGTGCAATGACGGACACTATCAGTCTTTATCTTTATCAGAAGTTAGTTATCTTTCAAAATAATGTCCTGGCAGCTTTTGCTTCAAGGTATGCATTGTCACTCGATATTGAGCTGGGATTACATCCGGTATATGGAGTCTGGACAGACAGCTCTCTCTCTCTCTCTCTCTCTCTCTCTGTCAAATGCTTTGATGGATGGATGTTTGCTTACCCAGCAGTATGACGATGCACACCAGAATAGCGATCAGGGCTCCGGTACTGAGGCCCACAGGGAGGAAAATGGCTTCAGCGCTGCATGTTAATAAAGATCCATCGGTGTCACAGCCGCACACGCGGATGATGAGAGTGCTGGTACTGCTCAAAGTCTGGAGGCCACCGTCCTCAATCACCACCGGAAGGTGGTAGATCTCCTGAGACCGCCGTTTAAAACCACCACGCAGGGCCACGACTCCGGCAGTGTTATCTGGGTAAAGAAGAAAAAAATAAACAGCAGGCATTTTAAGAACTGTCTGGCCATTTTTTTTTCTGCATTATTCCTGAAGGAACAATAATGGATTTTTTTTAGTAATATTAATATTAAGTGATTGGGAAAAATGAATTGTGATTAATTGCATCCAAAATAAAAGTTTGTGTTTACATTACACACACACGCACACGCACACGCACACGCACACGCACACACACACACATATATATAATGATTATGCATACATAAATACACATAAGCATGTATATATGTAATAAATATTTGCATGTACGTATAGGCCTACTGTATATATAATTTATCTTGTATAAAAACAATGTTTTATAAAAATATTAAAAAAAAATTCTAATAAATATATGGATGTGTGTATTTATATACATAATATATACATAATTATACACAGTAAACACAGATATTATGTTTTTTTTTTCAGATGCTATTAATCATGATAAATTTTTCCGAAGCCCCAATTAATATTAATATGCTGTTATTAATATTAATTTTGAATATAAATATATTAAATAATATAATTTAATATAATACAAATATATACAATTATTTTAGATATATTTATTTTATATTATATTCATAAATATTGTATATATATAATATGTATTCAATTATTTTATTTTATATTTTTTATTTCTAATATTAGTTTTATTAATTTTAGCAGGCACAAGGGAAGCAAAAATAACTTAGATTAATTACCTACATATTTTCTGTCCCCCCCAAAAAAGTCACAAACTGAATTTGCTTATGAACTAATACACTATCGATTTTTTGGTGACTTTGTTAACAGCCCTAGAGCTCCACAGGAAGTATGTCTGTGTCATTATAAAGGACTGATATTGATTTTCCGTAACTGCTGCATCCTTCATACAGATGACTTTGTGCATCACAAGGAGTGCTCTTGCATGGTGAATTTTAATAGTGAACAAACTATCCAGTGTTAAGTGTACTATGCAGTTCAACAGGGATATCACACTACAGTTGAGTGCCGAATCCCCTCAGGCATCTAAATAATATGCTCTTCTCTGTGAGGAGACATTCATCTGCAATGACTTCAGGAGGTGGAGATTCTCTTTAACAATCTACCTTTTGATGACCTACTATAACATTACTGGTCAACTGAGATATACTACTTACTGAAGGCTACTCCTTCTCCTGGACCCAGTTCCAAACCCTTTTAAGAATTCCAACAGAATCTCTAATTTGAATGCTTTTAATCTGATGATAGGGGGTGGGGGTGGGGGTGGGTGCACAAATAGTTTTAAATGGTGCATTTTCAAATAGATGAGACTACTTCTAACACTGAATAAAACATTTACGCTGCATACACATGGGCCGTTGACGCTTGACCGAGGGCGTGTCTGATGGTTTGTGTTGATACTTCAACTGCCAATCACATTAATTTTCTGGTGTAGCATGATCTGATTGGCTGACACCTGCATTGATGCTTGAAAGCAATGCCAGTGATGCGACACAATAGAATCCACAGATTAAGTTCGGTAACGCATGAAGTCAGTTGGTGTGTTAATGTTCAGAGACTCTGTCAGCCTCATAGTGTCTGCAGGTTGCTGGTTGTGAACTCTGTGTAGCCCACCCGACCTGGCCCTGTCTCTGTGACTTTATGCTGATCGCATTTTCTTGACGGGACGGCATTTTCAAGAAAATCTTGCATGTTACAGGTAGCCCCTTTTCATCTCTTTTTTCAGAAGTGCCCTCAGCAGAAACTGTCACCTTGTCCCAGTAAATCACATCTTAAGTGTGCATTCATGCCTGAAGTGAGGACAGCTATTCCATAAGGCCAAAAATAGGGAACATATATGCATTATGTGAAAGCTGTTCACCATAGTTGAAGAGTAGCATGTTATTTACATAAAACACATATTCATGACTTTTTATTGAATTCAATCATTTCTAATCTAAGGATTGCATGCATGAAGAGCAATTTTTAGGCTAGGCTTATAGAAAAAAGCGATACACTGTATAGATAAAACAAGGTTTGATAGGACCACACAGGCCAGCCTTTGCTCCCTACATGCATCAATGAGCAATGACCCTGTCGCCGGTTCTCCACTGTTCCTTCCTTGGACCACTTTTGATAGATACTGACCACTGCAGTCCAGGAACACCCCACAAGAGCTGCAGTTTTGGAGATGCTCTGACCCAGTCGGGTAGCCATTACAATTTAGCCCTTGTCAAACTCGCTCAAATCTTTACGCTTGCCCCTTTATCCTGCTTCTAACAGATGAACTTAAGGCCCTTTTTTACACTGCGATTCCGCCAAATACACGGATAATGATTTGGTCCATTCACACTGCCAGCAAAATACCGTAATATGTGCGCTTTCACACACAACCGGTAATGGTCCCGGATCGAGTTGACACGTGACATCCTGATGTGACGTATAATGGCGACCGATCTCAGCTTCAGCGCGGATAGTAAGGAGCTCCGTGGTCTCGACTTGTGTCCAGTTTGCGCACATTTCTGCTTGTTTAATTTTAGTTTCTTTTGTATACGAACACTCTCTGCGTTTAAAACACAGACTAGCTCTTCTGGCACTGCAGGGTTGTATTATTGAAAAAACAAGCTCTAGGAGTCGCACGATAACTACGTACACGTTGCGGCATTAGTTTCAGCTTTTGTTCACACAGCGCTCGTCCCGGATCGAACCCCGCAATGTTACTAGGTCCCCGACCTGGGTTCAATTCGGTAATCAATTCCGGGACGTGGTTGCTTTCACACAGAAGGCGACCCGGCAATGTTCCGGGAATATTGCGGGTCCGACGTGCAGTGTGAAGGGGCTTTAGATGGCAAAATGTTCACTTGTTGCCTAATATAGCCCACCCATTAACAGGTGACATTATGAAGAGATAATCAGTGTTATTCACTCAGTGGCGTAACTTTGTTTTAAAAAGTGGGTGGTTTGTTTTTAATTAATTTGTTTTAATAAATTGCGTATCATATGCACGGGAAAAACTGCGCACTATATACATGCCAAAGCTCATTTTGACGTATGAGGGGCGCTCATACGTCAAAATGATCTTTGGCGTGCATATGTTACGCAAATTTTCACGTGCATATGATATGCACTTTATGGCGTATTAAGTGGGGGTAGCATTGCTGATACAATGTTATATCAGATGTAAAATATGTACAATAACAATTGCAGAAAAATTTGTATTAAGATGTCCGGAAATCAATTAAATAGTTCATTTATTGATATAGATCTCATTTAATTCTTGCATCTAAACACAATATAGCGTTGTGCCAAGATTTTTCACGTGAATAAAGGCATATAGATTTGCACACTTTGCTTATAATCCCTGCTCTAGTCTGTTAAACTTCTCAGAAGTTCTCGTTTCTAATCTGCCCTCGTAGCCTATTTTTTCTCTCATCAAAACCGAAAACCATCAGTGTATGTACATCAAGAGCAGGGACAGTTTTTGTGCCTTTTGTTTTGTGATCTGACCGGAACAAACAGAAAGTGTCTGCAACGGCGTTAAACGTTAGATTAAAGCGCTCGTCTGTGTGAAGACTGCACGAGCCGTGAGAGAAATCTGCACCACTGATAACAGCGGCAACGAGCGGCAGATTGCCTCTTATTTAACAAACGAATGAAATGATACTCTTCTAGTTAACCAGAGATGTTTTGTTTGTATTCGTTAGGTTCGTCCGTGAAGCAAGATGTTTTAAAAAAGTGGTGGGGACATGTCCCACCCGTCTCACCCGCAAATTACGCCTATGTATTCACTTATGTTGAAATGAAGTAACAATAATGCTTTTTTTCTTCTTTCAAACAAGTCACTTGACTAGAAAAGAACAGTCGGACTTACTCCCAAAATCTCTGATGGTGAAATTTTTGGTCTTCACTCCCTCTTGATGGGATTTGAAGGAAAATCGTTGTCCAGCTTGAGGGAGATCCTGGTCACTTGCACTGATGATTTGAATCACCTAGGTGACACAAAGTAAATCGAAATATTATTGATCAGGGTTTAAGAATTTAACCTAAACGGTCTCTGATGGCATATATTATTACTGCTGCACACATAGAAAATCGCAAAAAATCTCTTGTTTAAAATCGCTATAAAATCAAAATGGACAATTCTTGTTTTTATTAAATGATTTATCTGTGCACATCATCGTTCATTTTATTTTTGAATGCATGTGCCCTCTTAATCTGTAATAATCAAAATAACTTCCAATCCCACTTTAATCTCTTTGAGGTATGAGAGCAGGCCTACATTCACTCAAATATGTGTCACAATAAGGAAATAAAAGACGATCACAGCTTGTGTTTCATGCCAACTTTAGATATTATACTGTTAATATTAAGGTTTATGACATTTCTTAACGCAGGCATATAAACTTAGGCAATTAAACAGACCGTTTATTGGACAAAAATATACATTATTAAATATATATGACTCGAATTATAATTAACATAGTAATAAATAAACATTATCTAAAACCCTGGAGAAGTAGAAAACTCATTTGTCAGAGTCTGTCTGGTCTTAATTAATGGAGATATATATAAAGGCCACATGATACATGCTTATAAAAACAACTTTAAAGGGCTTTATTTATAACAAATCAATTATACTAGCAACATTAAATGAAGCATAATATATATATTTAAAAAAAAAAGTATAAAACAAGTGCATGAATGTATGCGTCAGCCGGAAGCAGGTGCGCATTAATAATGTTAAAACAACTGCTCCTGTGGTTTTTCTTCTCGACTGTACATCTGAAACCAATTAGTCTGCTTTCACATCCAGTGATCATGATACACCGTGCACTACCATCGCAAGCAGACCGATCTTCCGTGGATAACAGACATCCGTACCGCCCACCCTCCCGCTGGCTTCACCTGTTGTAGGACTGTCACAGGCGCCACAGGTGCATGCTGGGTAGGACGATTAGCACAGCACTAATGCGTCACTTACCCACCAGGCTCTTCCTGTCCAAAGTATCAATCAAACCACACAGTTCTTGAGTTTTATGTTTTATGGGTACTTTCCATACACATAATGATTTTGGGGCCATTTTGTTATACTATAGGGAATACCACACACACGCACACGCACTCATACGCACACACCTTTTCGTAGATGGAATGATTTTTATCCTGTACAAACTACATTCTTTATCTCCCCTACACTAACCCTAGCCATCACAGAAAATGTTCAGCTGTTTTTAAGCTGTTTTCCTCATGGGGACCAAAAAAGGTCCACATTAGGTCAAAATATACTGGTATTAATATATCTTTGTGGGGACATTTGGTCCCGATAATGTAAGGAATACCAAGACGCACAGAATACCCCCCCACCCCTGGATTTAATGAGAGTGTCAGAGTCTGGAGTCTGTCATACATCATCTTAAATGGCTCATTAGACCAGAATTGGTTTTCGACATGCAAACATACACACATGCACACACAACCATTTATATGCACTCACCTGCCCGACTTTGGCGCTCTCACACACAAAGGTCTCGTAAGGCATGGCCAACTCTGGTGGAAACTCATTAATGTCCAGAACGTGAACTGTGACGGCCACTCTGCTGGTCAGCACTGGGTTATCTACACAAACACACGCATATGATATTATTAAATATTATGAAAGTATAACTTTGCTTTACTCATTACATACAATGTCCAAGTTTACAAGTGCTTCCGTTGTGGGAACGATTCGGCTCTTTGAGGATTTTAAAGATTTTTAAAAAAATAAGACCAATCTACTCCATCATACATTTATATAAGTTTCATTTTTGATAAAATAAATTTGGAATGTTGGAAATATGAATATGATACAATGATTCTAAATCCATTGATAATATAATACATGATTCTGAGCAGCAAATCAGCACACAAGATTGATTTCTGGAGGATCATGTGACACTGAAGACTGGAGTAAATATGATGCAAATTCAGCTTTGCATCACAGGAATAAATGATATTTTAACATATATTCAACAGTTCATTTGAATTGTAATAATATTAATTTCATATTGTCATGTCATGCTTAGGAACCAAAATATGTCAGACGAACACTGTACTTATGATTTAAATGTTATGATCCAATTCTAAGGCATACCACTATACTGCCACCATGTGGTTTCACACTGAAAGCTTTAAAGGGATTATTCATAAATTCTATTCTATTCTATTCTATTCTATTCTATTCTATTCTATTCTATTCTATTCTATTCTATTCTATTCTATTCTATTCTATTGTTCTGTTCTGTTCTGTACTGTTCTATTCATAAAGCTACACAAAAAGGAAAGTGTCATCATTGGAATTGAATAACATGGTTAATACAATAACACAGAAGAATCCAAAAACTTCCTAGCTGACACACAAGGTCATCGATGTCCTCTCTGGCAGAGCTGTTGATTTTTTAACACGTCTTGCTGATATTGTTTGAATTCTGCTTGAGCGTGCAGTGTGGAGGTGAACATCAGTGTGGAATAAACTTTTATAGATCAGATTCGTGAGATGGGCTCAGCATGTCTGAGGAGAAGGTGAGAAGGCTTAGAACGAGGGATCTGAACTCATCCCTCCCAGGGGTCCCGTATAAAGCCAAGACCTGTGGGCGACCTTGATGAAGATGAGCAATCTTCCTGGAGAGAATGAGTGTGTGTATGTGTGTGTGTGTGTGTGTGTGGCTGTTTGTTACTTTAGCTTCAGGGGATCCAGGGTGTCTGATGCCCAGTAAAAAAAAAAAAAAATAATAAAAAAAAAAAAAGACTGTTGCTACAATTTATCTGAGATCTGACACATCATCATTCTCCAGGTCCTGCGCTTCTGCCCCAAAATGTCCTGGAGCAAATTAGTTTTTGTGTTGCCAATCCTGGAGTTTTGAAAGAGATAAAGAAAAGGTTTGGCTAACTAAATGTCAAACGCAAAATTGAAAATTGATAACATTTCAATTTGTCATAATATAAAGCTTAACAGATGAGTAATCCATGGGCATTCAAATATCATGACGATAATTCAGGCTGTTACCCAAATTACTGATGATGATGAGGGTGACCTTTGACCCATAATTCTATATAACTGGCCTCTTTAAATGTTTTTTTTATTGTATTTGTTTATGTGTATATTTAAATTAAAAGTTCAACATGCTGATGAAAATGGATGCTTTACCACTATATTCTAAAGGCTTTACGCTGAACGTCACATGAACAAACAGGTCTCATTGTATCCGCTCGTCTGTGAAAATGTTAACAGCGGTATGTGCAGCAGACAAAAACATTTAGATATCAATCTGTACATGCGATGGACGTTGGTTATGTTCATCTTCTAGGGATCTTAAGTAAAAAGCTCTGAACCTGGAGGTGATGCAGAATACAGAAATTTGCTGTGGATGGATAACCTGTATTGGATTGGACAAATACCCTCAAAATAAATAAAAAAGACTATGAATGATTATTTTTATATTTGAGGATTGAATAAGATATGCGTAAGGAGGTTAATATGAACATATATAAAACAATATACATTAATGATGTTGTTAATGTTAATAATGAGAGCTATTATAAACTACACAATACATTTTGCAACACATTTTGATATGAAATATCCTTAAAGCCTAGTGAGCTTTTAATTACACCAAAGACCTGAGTGTAGTTAACTGTCTTTAACCTTAAGGATGGATTTTACCACTAGGTGGCGATGTTGTATAAGAGAGAAATTGCCTTTTTCACACCATTCAACTGAGCCTTTGTGAGAGTCTTTGTTATGTTTCTCTCTCTCCCTCTATCTCCCTCTGTCTCCCTCTCTCTCTCTCTCTCTCTCTCTCTCTCTCTCTCTCTCTCTCTCTCTCTCTCTCTCTCTCTCTCTCTCTCTCTCTCTCTCTCTCTCTCTCTCTCTCTCTCTCTCTCTCTCTCTCTCTCTGTGTTTGTGTGTGTGTGTGTGTGTGTGTGTGTGTGTGTGTGTGCATGCGTGCGTGTGTGTTATTAGAGGCACGAAACACGTCGAAACACGTCAATAGTTATTGATACTAAGAAAACACTTCCCATATCCTTTTCATTAACGTTTGATTATGGCCCTGTTTTCAAAAATAATTCTGTTACAACACATTTTGCAAAACATATTTGCTCTAAGTTGCTTTCTACAGCTATCTTACTATTCATAGAAGGCATTATGTAAATCAAGGATATCTAAATGTTCTAATGGAAACTAACGGCAGAAGTTTTCATCAGGTGCAACAAGCGTGGCATGTTTGGAAACGGTGTGCTGACTCCTGCTTCCCTCAGCATTTTCATACTTAGTACAATATGATTCTGAGACTCCATAACATCTGGAATTCCACCTGGTGTGACATCAACTCTCCTAAAAAAAGCTCAGGAGAGAGGAAGAAAAAACAAGAATCTGCAATATATGCTAGACTAGCTTATGATGGGTGTTAAACAGGTGTTCTCCGCACCTCGTAATCACTGATTCTGAGAGATATAAAAGCTGTCAGGCATGTTTTACAAGACTCTGTATAATGCTATTGAGGCTATAACACATCACATGCTGGTGATATGAGTATTTAAAAGTTCCTAGTGAAATAATTTTTATGTCCATATATATTTACAGCCCCAAATGGCCAAAGTGACCGAAAAAGTTTCAACTAACTATAACTTTGAGGGATATGCAAAACTACATAGTGAAATTAATTATTCAGTTAGGATGCCTATATACACTATATATATATATATATTGTGAAGAATTAACAACAAGTGGGACGCAATCATGAAGTGGAATAAAATGTATTGGATATTTCAAACTTTTTTAACAAATCAAAAACTGAAAAATTGGGCGTGCAAAATTATTCAGCCCCTTTTCTTTCAGTGCAGCAAACTCTCTCCAGAAGTTCAGTGAGGATCGCTGAATGATCCAATGTTGACCTGAATGGACTAATGATGATAAATAGAAACCACCTGTGTGTAATCAAGTCTCCGTATAAATGCACCTGCACTCTGATAGTCTCAGAGGTCCGTTTAAAGCGCAGAGAGCATCATGAAGAACAAGGAACACACCAGGCAGGTCCGAGATACTGTTGTGGAGAAGTTTAAAGCCGGATTTGGGTACAAAAAGATTTCCCAAGCTTTAAACATCCCAAGGAGCACTGTGCAAGCGATAATATTGAAATGGAAGGAATATCAGACCACTGCAAATCTACCAAGACCTGGTCGTCCCTCTCAACTTTCAGCTCATACAAGGAGAAGACTGATCAGAGATGCAGCCAAGAGGCCCATGATCACTCTGGAGGAACTGCAGAGATCTACAGCTGAGGTGGGAGACTCTGTCAATAGGACAACAATCAGTCGTATACTGCACAAATCTGGCCTTCATGGAAGAGTGGCGAGAAGAAAAAAATGTTGTTTAAAGTTTGCCACAAGCCACCTGGGACACACACCAAACATTTGGAAGAAGGTGCTCTGGTCAGATGAAACCAAAATTGAACTTTTTGCCAACAATGCAAAACGTTATGTTTGGCATAAATGCAACACAGCTCATCACCCTGAACACACACCATCCCCACTGTCAAACATGGTGGTGGCAGCATCATGGTTTGGGCCTGCTTTTCTTCAACAGGGACAGGGAAGATGGTTAATATTGATGGGAAGATGGATGGAGCCAAATACAGGACCATTCTGGAAGAAAACCTGATGGAGGCTGCAAAAGACCTGAGACTGGGACGGAGATTTGTCTTCCAACAAGACAATGATCCAAAACATAAAGCAAAATCTACAATGGAATTGTTCAAAAATAAACATATCCAGGTGTTAGAATGGCCCAGTCAAAGTCCAGACCTGAATCCAATCGAGAATCTGGAAAGAACTGAAAACTGCTGTTCACAAACGCTCTCCATCCAACCTCACTGAGCTCGAGCTGTTCTGCAAGGAGGAATGGGCAAAAATGTCAGTCTCTCGATGTGCAAAACTGATAGAGACATATCCCAAGTGACTTACAGCTGTAATCGCAGTAAAAGGTGGCGCTACAAAGTATTAACTTAAGGGGGCCGAATAATTTTGCACGCCCAATTTTTCAGTTTTTGATTTGTTAAAAAAGTTTGAAATATCCAATAAATTTCGTTCCACGTCATGATTGTGTCCCACTTGTTGTTGATTCTTTACAACAAATTACAGTTTTATATCATTATATTTGAAGCCTGAAATGTGGCAAAAGGTTGCAAAGTTCAAGGGGGCCGGATCCTTTCAAGGGGGCCGGATCCGGGGGCCGGATCCGGATCCCATATATTTATATTTTCAAATAACAATGTAAATATACTATAAAAGTTTTATTTAAAAAAAAAATAGAAGAGATGTCTATAATCCATCTCCTTATTTTTAATATTCAGAAAACCATGACTTATGAATGACTATGTGCTCTATGATTTCTCTGAATCTAAACGATTCCATCAGGGCCAGCGGAACAGAATGTAAAACTGTCTATTCACTGATAGTGAATACAATATGAATAAAAATGGAGCTTCTATCACAGGCTGGACAATTCCCTCTGCAGTAGAGGAGTGAAGTTTAACAGCTCTGACTTGTGCTAAGTCTCTCCCAAATTAGCTTTAGAAATCACAATTAGCATATCACCAGTGCAACCTTGAAAGACAGTGAGTAATAACCGTTACCATGGCGATAAAGGCTCAACTTTTAATGACCTCTCATCCCCATTCCGTCTTAATGAATGTGAGTGGCCGCGTTAGTAATTTTGATTGAGCACCACATAGCCTCCAAGATAATGGCTTTGGTGACTTCTCAGCGGATTTGACGACTTGATGACGATGGATTTGCTTATTTACGTGGTGATTCAATCCACAGATCTTTTCCGACACAAACACAATTACAGCAATGACAAGTTTGACGATGGTGCATGATCGTCTTTCAAATAGCTTCCTAAAATAGTCAATGCGAAATGTAGTTTGCATCCCCTTTTACTTCCATAATCTGACGGCCCTTCCAAATGAAATAGCATATTCAACCAGAAAGATAAAAAATTGTAGTCTGGGACTGTGGGAATTGATCGGCTTATGAAAAGTGGGTGTTATACAGCACAATTTAGGTGACTGGAGGGGAGCGCTGACATTAGCACACTTTATTTTACAGTGCATGTACTTACCCAATACATTATTAGGTAATATAAGGTAACTACATGGGTTATGGTTAGGTTTCTATCTATATTGATAGTAATATAGGATATGATAATAATAAAGGAATATAGGCTACAAGATGCCTGGAAATGATTTGATTTTGGTGGAAATTGGACAAATGGTCTAGAAAGGGTTTGGAAAATTACGTTTTGAGATCAAATAAAAATAACAAAAATGGCTAAATTGTATTGACTATGCAAGTCTTAGACAACTGTTTTATGATATTTTACCAACAGACATAGACTATATAGTGATGCAAACGACTCTGCTTTTTATGACATTTGTTTGAATTGAAAAAATGCAATCGTGATTCATGTAATTCATAAATGAATGTGACAAGGCAAAAAAAAAAAAAAAGACATTTTCTACATATTTGACATACAAATAAGAGTTAATTTGTGCACATTTTAAAATAAAATATTGTTTGCAAATATTTTTAATTGATTACTTCATTACTACAATTAGACCTGGAACTTATATTCTTAATTATGTATTCCCTTTAATCCCTTTAAATCCTTTAATTATTAAATTCCTTTATTATTTTTATTATTATTAATAATAATATAAATTACCCCCCCCCCCCCCCCCCATAAGATATAATGTGAGACAGAGTCTTCTATAAATGACCACACTGATGGCAAGGAACAATTCATTCACCAGAACATAGGAATATATCAATTTAGGAGGTCAAGGACAAAAGAAAGACGCTGTAGTAGTGATACATATTCCAGAAGAGTCGTCATATTTTATGAATGCTCGTAAAAAGTAGACTTAATGGAATTCGCTGCTGACTGCACTGTGATGGGGCTTCATAAATCATTTAGAAAAAAATCCCTGCATTTAAGACAATTGGACTTTTATGAATCACTTCTGAGGTTCACAGCCATACTTACTAACTTTAGTGGCCACAACTGAAATGTTGTGCTGCGCTATACTCTCCCTGTCCAGAAGCTCATTGGTGGAGATGGTTCCTCTGACGGGATCAATGTCGAAGAAGCTGTCCAGGTCACTCTTCCAGTCTATGGAATACCTGAAGGACAAAGAACAGATTTAGAATATACAATACACATGAGGGGCATTTTCACCTTTACTAGGTTAGGTACTAAGAGACAGGTACTGTAGGCAACGTTCAAGAGAATACACCGACAGGCATAACATTATGATCACTGATGTGAAGTGAATAATGGGGCTTTCACACAGGATGCGAAATGCGCTGCACTGGCGGCTGGGTTCAGCGTAGCCCTTCAGATACAAAGTGATTTGCGCTTCGCTGGCCAGAGCAAAGAAGGCGGTGTTTTCTAAACGTTACACTCTAATTCTATGTCTAGTTATTTAATAACAGCACCTGTTAGCGGGTGGGATATATTAGGAAGCTAGTTTTGGGCTAGTAGTTGGAGGGTTTTGTTGTAAAAACTTGGCAACCCTGTCTGCACGCATGCTGGAATAAACAATCTTTCCCGGTGTTGTAAAAAAAAAAAAAGATTTTAAGGATTCACAGAGTCCTTCCCAACATGATTCAGAGAGAAATATTAAAGGTGAGTGCATATACGAACAAGTTCTCCATTTAGGATTTGAACAAATTCAAGCCAAGCGCCTTTGATGACGTGGATGATTACGTTACTGTTTATCATTAATCTGTCCATCATCGTATATAGCCCGCCCTGATGATTTCATTGGTCCGAACAGTTTCTGTTCAGGCAAAATTACTCCTCTCTGGATCAAATCCAGACCGAACTGTCCATGCTCAAATGTTGTGGGCTTGGCTGAGTTCGGCTGGCATCCAGGAAAAGGCTAGGAAAAATGGGCAAGCGTAAGGATTTGAGTGAGTTTGACAAAGGCCAAATTGTGATTGCTGGACGATGGGTCAGAGCATCTCCAAAACTGCAGCTCTAGTGGGGTGTTCCCGGTCTGCAGTGGTCAGTATCTATCAAAAGTGTTCCAAGGAAGGAACAGTGATGAACCGGCAATGGGTTCATGGGCGGCCATTGATGCATGTAGAGAGCGAAGGCTGGCCCGTGTGGTCTGATCAAACAGACGAGCTACTGTAACTCAAATTGCCCAATACGTTAATGCAGGTTCTGATAGAATTGTGTCGAAATACACAGTGCATCACAGGTTTGTTGTGTATGGGACTGCATGGACCAGTCAGGGTACCCATACTGACCCCTGTCCACTGCCAAAAGGGCCAACAGTTGGCACGTGAGCATCAGAATTGGACCACGGAGCAATGGAAGAAGGTGGCCTGGTCTGATGAATCACATTTTGTTTTTACATAACGTGGATGGCCATGTGCATCGGTAACCTGGGCAACACATGGCACCAGGATGCACTATGGGATCAATGTTCTGCTGGAAAACCTTTCATGGAAACGACACTCCATGGCGGCGGTGAGCTTTTCAGCATTATAATGTGCCCTGCCACAAAGCAAAATTGGTTCAGGAATGATTTGAGGAGCACTTTGAGTTTGAGCTGTTGACTTGGACTTCAAAATTCCCAGATTTCAATCCAATCGAGCATCTGTGGGATGTACTGAACAAACAAGTCCGATCCATGGAGGCCCCTCCTCGCAACTTACAGGACTATCTGCTGCTAATATAGGGATCGAGTGGAGTCCATGCCTTAACAATTCAGGGCTGTTTTTACAGCAAAAGTGGGACCAACACAATATTAAGAAGGTGGTCATAATGCTATACCTGATCACGGTATATTGCCATTCTTGTCCTTTTCTCATCATCGCAGTTTTGCACAGCGCTCATTATGTTTGATCTAGCCATGCTGGAAGCAAAATATTGTGCAATATAGCGAACTGCTATGTGTGGATCTAGTTTTGAGCAGCTGTGATGTCAGCGTAATGGCCCAGCAAACTTGTTAACGGATCCCGTAACCACTCTCAGGGGGTATTACGTGTCTCTGTGAGACTTTGCACCCCAATATGCATGAATATGAGAGTTTAGTTTTCAATGACCTCGTTCACATTCTGCTTGACGTTTTGGACTCATTCTCTCACAAACACTTTTCCAAACCTGTTCTGAATTCCTGGATACATTAATGCAGGCTGATATTTTCAACTGCTCATTTATTTATTTATTTATTTGTGACTTGACCTAGAATTCAGCAAAAGGGAAATGAAGTGGGAGAGCTGGGTGAGGTGGGATGCTACGGTGTTTATATTTTCCACATTTCAGCTGCTGCCTTGTTAAATTTACTCAAAAGGTGGTCAACAACACACACACAAAAAAAAAAACATCTGAGGATTTTGTGCATTTGCATTGGATTCTCAACAAAAGGCTTTGATGTTCTGATTCACAACCGTTAGGAGGCCTGATTCTCCATAATAATCATCATACATACCATACAGAGACTGCAGCTGTGGGAATATAATGCATATAAATGACTCATCCGGAATTTGTGTTAATATAGCACATTCAAAACAGGAAATACTTGAAAAAAAAAAAAAAAAAAAGATTGCCCAAAACCCTTATAGTCATATGGCATCATGTGCGCGAGAGAAGAAAGACCAAAAATATGTTTTGGTACTGGTCCTCATAAGCTGCCTTTAAAAGCAAAACATGTATGAAGATCAAAAACGATAAAGGAGGCAGTGCATGCATCGTTTTTTAATATTTAAAAAAATCATTATGGAATCTTTGTGTTTTATAATGGATTCAATTTTGTGTCTTTTTTTTCTTTTTCTAAGAGCTACATAGATTTTGGTTCTTTTCTAATTAGCTGATCATTAACCTAAAGTATCTGAGCAAAGCCTATTTTAATTGAATTTTTTAAAACAGCAAATGCTGCTGCCACAAAAAAAAAAAAAAAAAAAAAATCTTCAAACTGCATTTTCAATATGCTGCTTCATTAATCTTTACAAGACTACGAGATTACAAAACAAACAGACTGATGAACAAATTATTCATTGTAGAAAGTAGTTAGAGACTGGCTCGACAGACCCTTGGCTGTGCGGAGAGATGAAGCAGAACATCAAATTTGTCCTATTTTAACAACTAACATAACTCTGTTCTATTCTATTCCTCCTGTAGCAGGATGTGAGAGTCGGTTAAACAAATATCTAAAGGGTAACATATATTTGACCGTTTTACTAATAAGCATAATTATAAGTGAATTGAAGAGGGTTAGGGTCATGCATTCAGGATAGTTTTAGCCTGTTCAAATGTTGACTTAAAGCTGAAACATTCATAAGCATTTGGAAAAAGAAAGCAAGAGCTGTGGGTCGATTCAGCTGAAATTGCAGCTTTACTGGGCCTGGGATTCAAATGTGTAATGAGATAAATTTCCCAGAGGAAATATGAGTATATTAAAAAAACAAACAGTCATAAATACAGAAACATCTGAAGAAAATAAAATGATGGAAAATCAACATGAAAGACTGTTCAAAACCCATTTTACTTGCATTGTATGACGCATTTACAAGTGCAACAGGGTGTTATTCATAAAACAATATTTTGATAAAAGATTGTGAATATAAACATTTTATATAAAACAACCAGTTGTTGCATGCCAATAATGCCAATGGTTTAATATATATATATATATATATATATATATATATATATATATATATATATATATATATATATATATATATATATATATATATATATATATATACAGTATTTATATATTATATATGTCTTGCTTAAAAGATTACACACCTCTTACACATGCTCTAAGTCATCCAAAAGTCTCTCCACCATCAAACGTCGCTGCTCTTCATCTTGTGTAATTAAAACATGTAACACAATTCTCGAAAAAGGCTTTTTGTACTGTGATTTTTACTGTTGGATTTCAAAACGGTTTGAATTTAGGACACCATTGGGGTTGTCCTAAAGTTAAGACCGATTTTAGGATTTTTTAATAGTTAAGATAAGATAATGCATTGAAAAGTCATTCTGTAATATTTTTTGTCCTAAATGTAGTCCTAACTTATATTGCAATGGTTACCAAACAGATAAGACTGTAAGACTAGGGTGTTAGGACCCACACAGAGAGCACCCCCTGCTGGCCTCACTAACACCTCTACCAGCAGCTACCTGGTTTTCCCAGTTGGTCTCCCATCCAGGTACTGACCAGGCTCAGCCCTGCTTAGCTTAAGTGGGAAACCAGTCTTGGGCTACAGGGTGATATGGCTGCTGGTAAATATCACCAAAATGTGATATTCTGTAAAGATGTTTTGCTCATTGTAGGCCTGTAACCTCTTCTTTGGGTGGTTTGGGTATGTGAACTAAAGCTCATGTGAATAACAAAGCTACTGATGAAAGTACTTCTTTCATAAGTCTCTGCAAGGCTTTTCTTGACCCTTGTTACTTTAGCTTGGAAAGAACTTAAAAAGCTTTGGAGATAGTCGCAGAAACTTTCGATACCAGAAAGCACTTTAGCCATTTGTTTCCCGCATTCACTCTGTGGGCCGTAAGCGGTGGACAAGCGCCATGTATAGAAGTATTTTAAAAGCTTTGTTCTTTTCACACAGAAGCTCATCGGGGACTACTGTTTTCTGATGAGAAAGTGCACATCACCATTGAGCAATGTTACAATGTTTCTAAATAATTAACCAAAAAAGGCCAAAACAAAAGTAAAACAAAGCCCTTTCACGAATACAAATCCTTTCTTTGTCCATTTTGCTATGTTATACTGAATGAAATATTCATAGAGAAACAAACTAACTCATGATGTGTTAGATGGTGCTGGGACCCCACAATGGTGCATCAATTGTTTGTCTTCTTGTAAAAGCAATCTTCAGAAGTGAAACTCTAAAACATAATGGATTATAAAACGAGGTAAATCTTTCAGCAAGCTGCTGTTCTGACCTCAGTGCTTGACAAAGCTATAGAGATGTGTAAGATTGTAAGCATTCATGCGTTTCTTTCAATGGGTTTGACATGGACTTTTTTTTTTTGCACATCAACCACTGTGGATAGTGGTTTTCAAAAGTTACTAGCCACTCAGCATTTCAGCATTTTCACTGGCCACAATTTTGATATCAGTATGGGGAAAAACTGCTATATAGATATTTTCAATATTATTTCATAGTTTGGCAGCTGGTATATCAGACTGCTGTCACTTTAAGACCTGATGCAAGGATCCATTATACTGTTACACATGCGTTGGTGTTGGGTTTGTGTGTCCACTCGCTGTCGGAGAGATGAGAGAGAGAAAGCGCAGCTGGTATCGTGTCTATTCTATGGAAAATTTATATTGGAAGCATTTCAGATATTTAAGTATCGATATGTATAGAGAAATCTTGACTGCGTAACACGCCTCTGCTGAATCCATCGGATTTGGTGGGTGTTAATGTCAAGCCCTGTATGTGCTCATAAAGCCCTGTTACTATTAAAGGGATAGTTCATTCAAAATGAAAATTTGCTTATCTGCTTACCCCCAGTGCATCTAACACAAACTGATCGTTTTGTGTCTTGAGATATCAATGTGTTGTCATGAGCCACAAGGCTCTTTGTGCATGTTGTCTAAGAATGTTTTTTTTTTTCTCTCATAAAATTGTTACCCATTTACATCATTATATGACTGGCACACAGCAACGGTTGGATTTAAAAATCTTCAGTTGTGTTCTACTGAAGAAACAAAGACACCTACATGTTGGATGCACTGGGGGTAAGCAGATAAACATTACATTTTTATTTTGGGGTGAACTATCACTTTAGTAGTACCCCAGCATACTATTAATTTAGAATTTTTAATTTAACAGCACACAACTAAGTGCTCCATTGAAAAATAAGTCTGGAACAACATGAGGTTAAATAAATAATTATTTGAATGATTCTCAAAAGCACAATGGTGATGGTAAGGACTGAACTAACAACCTTTCGTCTAACAGTCGTGAGTCTCACCCTTTTGTAAATGCTGTGTTTGCATACCTGACTGGACTGTTTCCTGCGTCGAGATCCTGTGCAGTCACGGCTCCTATGATGGTGCCTTGCGGCGTATCCTCATAAACATCCATTGTGTAGGAGGGTTTGCTGAAGACGGGAGGCTCATCCACATCCAGAACGTTTATCTTTACTGTCGCTGTGTCTTTAAATGGGCCAAAACTGTGGAATCGTGGATCCAGGTGTGCATTCGAGGCCTCCACTTTAAATGTGTATGCCTTTTTGGTCTCATAGTCCAGCGGCTAAAGAAAGAGATAAAGAAAACAAAAACGTTGAATGCATCACATTTCTTCAGGTAAATCTATTTATCTATCTATCTATCCATCTATCCATCTATCTATCTATCTATCTATCTATCTATCTATCTATCTATCTATCTATCTATCTATCTATCTATCTATCTATCTATCTATCTATCTATCTATCTATCTATAACACAACTTTTCACAAGTTTGGAGATGGAAAGATATGGAAAAAAATAAAAAAAATAAAAAACAAACAATATATATATATAGCTCATCAAGGCTTAATTTATTCGATCCAGAAATAACAGTAACATTGCAAATTGCATTATTAAAATTTAAACAAACCCTTTTTTATTTAAATAATTAAAAAATTGTAATTTAGTTTTGTGATGCAAAGATACATTTTCCGCAACATTATTCCAGTCTTCAGTGTTCATGTTTGATTAATAAATTATTACGCTTTTGAAAATAAATAAATGCATTTCAGTTAGCCCCTGCTGGCAGATGTGGTAACACACGGCATCAGCTTCTAAAATATGACTCCAGACTCCTTCATGGCGGGCACTCCTAGAATTCATTAAAGCGTAGTTTATTTATTTGCATTTTATCTTTGTTTTTAATCTTTTTTTATTATTATTTTTTTGTGCTGGAATTGCTCACTTTGATCATATTGAATGCAGGCCTTTTCTTAGATCTCAAGTGTGTCGATGTCTGGGGAAGTTTGTCACAATTGCTTTCAGGCATGTCAAACAAACAACACACACTCCAAAAACATTTCTCTCAAGCTCCTTTGTGCTTTTTCTCCTGATTTTGCTCCCTCCCCCTTTGATTAAGAGCCCTATTTTCTGCTGAAATCTATCTTTAAATTCTTACTTCAGTTCTTCTGTATCAAAGATTGTCTGTCATCAGTACGACAGCCGTAAAATGTGCTAGTGTTGATGATTGTGGTCTTGCCCCACTAAATCAAAGCAGCCCATCTAGAGATGAAAATCATACAGTGCTATTGTACAATCACAGCTTTCTGTCTCTGTCAATCTCTCTGGGAGATAACCAAAGGGCGAAGGAGACAAAGATCATATATCTGGCCTGTATACTATTTCCATCATGAGCAAGTTCATTCAGGATCATCTTCAGATGAAAACAAACACCACAGGTATAAATGAACGGCACCCGCAGATCCATAAATACACAGCTAATGCAGTCTATATGGCAGTAACATGTATTTTGCACCTGAAATTTCCAAACAGCTTCTTTTTTTTCCTTTTTTTTTTACTGAGAGGGTGGAAAAACATCAAGTTTGGGTGAGTGGCAACTCCAAATCGTTTGGGATTTGCCTGTCAGATGCCCTTGCTGAAGTTTCCACATCTACTGAAATTAAATTGTGCTAATTAGATTACCAATTAAGTTAAAGTGAACCTCCAAAAACTGCAGTCGCTAATTAGCTAATGTTCTTGTTGACATGAAAACAGAGGCAGTAATACTGAAGTCTAAACTACTTAAATACAGGGAAAGTAAACTCACAGTTGCCCACGAGTAATTAGGACCCAAGTCATTGTATACAAAAGATATTTATCTCATTATTCAAACTAGCCTATGGCCTTCTGTACTCCTCAGAGACGGCACTGCTTGGCCTTTAGAGGCCAGGAGATGCATTGATATTAAGGTCGCAAGCTATGGAAAAATGACAGAAAGGCAGTTTGCAAGTAATATCGCTTGGTTTTCAGAAAAAAAGGACACATGGAGGACTTCTATCTTCTTTAATATGCATAACGCTAGTAAAACTGTATTTCCATCCGGGCGACTTCATGCCACGTCCCTCGTTTCAATCAGAAAGCACAGCCTTTGTAACTCTAATTTGAAACAAAAGCTATAAATTGCTCTCTGACTGCCATTTCATCTGGTTATTTTCCATTTAGGTCCCCTCAAAGGGATCTTTAGTGATGCTCATATTGAATTATGGCTGGATCTTCACAGTCGAATCGCATGAGAAAGCCCTGTGCCGCCTTATGATATACTTTCTCTCCACGACACAATATTTTCATTTATATTCCCCCAGTGAGTTTTCAAGGTCATTTAAACCTGTACACTATTTGGCCACATATCAGATTTGCTTTTGTATAAAATTAATACTTAGAATACATGGGTATAGAGGCACAAAAAGACATCTGCGTCAGTACCAATGGTGACTTCATGAAAATGGGATATTTGTTGCAGTCAGAAAAATTTCAAACCATTTTCTTTGCTCAGAAGATTCAATTCCCATACTAAAAATAAAATCTGATACATGTACAGATTGGACAAAAACACCATAACGATCCATAGCCTTGGACCTCAAGTGTATGAGCCAGCAGTGCGCCAAAATGACAAATAATGAGAAGGAAGACAAATGTATTAGTTGTCTTTTTCTCTTTTGTATGGACTGAATGTAACTGGAGTGATCACATTACTGGTCAAAAGTTTGGAATATACCGGTATATAATGATAAAAATAATAAAAATAAAATAAAAATTAAGTTGTCTCTTAGCCTCCCTAAAAGCATTGATTTGATTAAAAAAACTGTAATATTGTAAAATATCTTCAAGGAACTGTTTTCTATTTTAACTGTTTTTTATTCTAAAATTTAATTTATTCATATGATGTTATTTTTGTGATATAAAGTCACAAATGTGAGTTATGGGGTCATCATTTGCGAGTTTATATCTCAAGGTTATGACTTTAAAACATGCAGTTGCAAGATATAGGCTCACATAAGTTATCTCACAATTCTGAAAAAAAAAAAAATCCCCTCATAATTGTACTTTATTACTTGAAATTGTGAGTTTATATCTGACAATTCTTACAAGAAAAGAAGTCATATTTGCAAGTTATAAAGTCAGAATTGTGAGGTATAATTTCAGAATTGCAAGATATAAACTCGCAATTGCAAGAAAAAACTCCTTTCCCCCCTCTAAACTGGACGTCATATCTCGCAATTGTAAGAAAACAAGTCAGAATTTTTTCTGAAATTAAGAAAAGAAGCCCAAGACGGGTTTCCCACTGAAGCTAAGCAGGGCTGAGCCTTGTCAAAAAGTTGCAATTTTCTTTTTTATACCACGGTGAAAACCAGTTATTTTTAAATGTAATACTATTTCACAATAACATTTTACCAATAAATGCAGCCTTGGTGTGCACAAAAAAAACGTTATAAAGCGTTATTCTGAACTTTATTGTTCTTTAGAAAAAAACACTCAATTATCCCATATGCACATTTCCAAATTCAACACCTGCTCTTATTACCATGTGCATAAATTCCCATTTGAGATTTCACGACAGGTGAGGTGGAAAGGTTGAACCAGATGTGGCGTCTCTCTGGCCGCCCGTGTCCGGTATTGATGGTGGACGGACGTGAATTGTGATTAAATGTCAGGGGAAGCTGCAGGATTATTGGAGGTGAGGAGGTTTAGCCTAGAAGAATGTCAAGAGCATCATTGCCCTTTTAGTGTGTGTGAGTGGCCACATCACCCCGGCGGCCCTAGTTAATGACTTTACGCAGAGACAGAGGGAAAAAGAGAGAAAAGATGCCGGAAGGATAATGACAGTGACTCAAAACTAATGAAAGGCTCTTCAAGTGTGTCACTAGTTGTTGATGAAACTGAATCACAATACAAAGACTATACAACATACTTCTCTGGGAAAATGTATTGTCATCAACATTAAACCCTTGACCATGAGAAGAATAGCTGTATAGCAAGTTGTACAGCTATTTGTATAGCCACTTACTGATTTTACTGTACAGGAGGACTGAGACAAAACCAGCTGCTGAAAGGAAAATATCATCAAGAAAATTCACCTAGGTTCTAGGATGTAACCTCTTGAATTAGTACATTTTCTCAGAGAATGCCTGTTTTTCCTATCACTTCATATGGGTCAGAGAGAAAAATAATGTTTAAAATATTCATTATAGACACTGGGATATCTGACAGTGAATTAATGAATTGAGACTACACAACGGTTTCAAACTAATTTCCAGCTCCATCTATTGATCTGTCACTATAATCAGACAGAAAATCTTAGCGTCTTGACAAAATAACCGTATTTTGCACATCACAATTCCATTAACTATTATCTATCAGCATTAAACAGAAGAGTTACACACTCCAACATTATTTAACTTAATGGTTGATGTCACCTCTAGTGAGTATTGTCATTACAAAGCATTGATCTTCAATTAAAGGTCACCGTATCAGAACACGGTGGGAGAACAATAACTCAAGGTACACTCAGAAAACCGTAGGTGTTAAAATGAAACCTTCACACAAAAGAAAACATGATACTGAGAGAGCGCAATTGAAAACCTTCGATCGTAAAGAACAAAATATAACAATTTAGCACTATAACAATTTTTGATTGCACGTCAGATGTTGCTGGAAATGCGGAACTGACACTATTACAAAAAATAAAATTATTTATAATTGGACATTTGGTCCCACAGCAGAATGTGTAATGGTATAAATAGCCTGTGACAGTGTACAGTATGGCATACTATATATATATACATTTAAAATTACATTACCAATTTACACATTAGGCTAGTACGTGAGATACCGACTGCAAGAGACTGGACATAATTCACAGTTACACTTTTAATGTTGGTCTGTTAAAGGTGTACTGTGGCAAGGGGGGCGTGGTTCAGCGAGGTCTGCAGCGGGAGAGAGAGCCGCGGGACGAGCGGTAAGTGAGTGGGTTGGAAGCAGATTAATAACACCTGTCTCTCGTTCCAGTAATGAGCGCGGAGAGGGGATAAAACCTAGGTGGAACCGGAGATCCAGGAGAGAGAGAGGGACTGCTGACGCGACACACACACACACTCACGGACATTGAGTTGTGAGACACGTTGACCCGGAAGCGGAACGTTTAACCGGAACCCGGAAGTGACTGAGAGAAATACACACGGGCAATAGCCGTGTGAAGAGACTGAGTTTTTGTTCTAATAAAGAGAAGCGTCAGCAGTCAAACCGACCCCCTTGTCCTCTTCCTTCCTTACACAAACGAACTTTATCACACTGGTGCCGAAACCCGGGAAGGAAGTAGGACAGCGCCGCCGCCATGACAACGCCCTCCGCCTCGCCATTTGCGGACATCATCACCTCCCTCGCGGTCCTCCACCAAGACCAACATCAGGCAATGCTGGACCTGCGGGCGGACCAGGAGCGCCGCTTCGAGGCGATTGTCCGCGGCCAGCAAGAGGACCGCGAGTGGTTCCGGAGCTGGATGGATCGGGAGGTTCGCGCCGAAGCCGCCGGGCGGGCTAGCGCATCGGTCCACATGCCCCTCCACAAGATGGGGCCAGAGGACGATCCGGAGGCCTTCATAGACCTCTTCCAGAAGACCGCGGAGGCCTCCGGCTGGTCCCGGGCACAGTGGCCGGTGCGCCTCATTCCATTACTAACAGGAGAAGCCCAGGCGGCCGCCCAACATCTGCCGGTAGCGAACCTCCTGAAGTACGAGGATCTAAAAAGGGCCATCCTACAGAGGGTCGGTCGGACCCCGGAGCAACACCGCCAGAGGTTCCGCTCCCTGGAATGGGGCGAGGCCGGCCGACCCTTCGCTATGGCCCAACAGCTCCGGGACTCGTGCCGCAGATGGCTCTTGGCCGGCGGAAGCGACGTGGACCATACCATCGATCTGGTGGTGCTGGAGCAATTCATCACTCGGCTCCCAAGAAAGACCGCCGAGTGGGTCCAGTGCCACCGGCCCACGTCGCTGGAGACGGCCATCCAGCTGGCGGAGGACCACCTGGTGGCGTGCCCGGGGGTCGGCGAGCCCTCACTAACTTCTCACTCTCTCTCTCCCCCCTCTGTCTCTCCCTCTCGCCCTGTCCCTCTCCCCAGGTCCCGTCCTCCAGGCCCTCCTCGCGTTCCCCCCAGAGGTCAGGGTGGGATGGGCCCAGGACCGTCCGGGAGTTCGCGGGCTCCGCCCAGGGGGGCGGGGCCGCTGGGGGCGGGTGGTGATAATGGCTCCGGTTGCACACCCTCCCCGCGCTCATTTTCCAACCCACTCCCCGCCGCAGGGGTGGCGGGTAAGCCTGGGCTGGCCTGCTGGCGGTGCGGTGATCCGGATCATTTTGTGGACCGATGTCCGAGGATGGACATCGGGACAATGATCCGGATCCCGGACGTCCAGCGGACCACCCCTGATCAAGCAGGAGAGTACCAAATTCCTGTAAGTATCAAGGGGGGTACATATCAGGCCTTGGTGGATTCAGGATGTAACCAAACCTCGATCCATCAAAGCCTGATGCAGCCTGGGGCATTGGATACAAGCCGCATGGTTAAGGTGCGGTGGGTGCACGGGGATGTGGTGGAATATCCGGTTGTCCCAGTCACGATACAGTTTAGGGGGAAAAAGCATAGTGTTGAGGTGGCGGTTAGTCCCCACCTCCGGCATCCGCTAATTCTGGGGACGAATTGGCCCGCCTTTTCGGCATTATTGGGGTCGTTATGCGCGGATGCCGCTTGGGAAAACAAGGCTAGGAACGGGGCGGTGCGAGTGCAGGTTGGCGAGACTGATACGGGACCCTTGGGAACAGCTTCAGAGGAACCGAGCGGGGTCGAGAGACTGATTCTCTCGGACCGCGATGACTTCCCTCTGGAGCAGTCTCAAGATGAGACCCTAAAACATGCATTTCAGCAGGTCCGCTCTATCGACGGTCAGTCTCTCCAACCCGCGTTGCCCGTCACGTATCCTTATTTTGCCATAATTAAGGATCGGTTGTATCGAGTGACCCAAGACACTCAGACAAAAGTGGATACAACCCAGTTATTAGTACCAAATTATTCGGACCTCACCAGCCCTTTGACTGATCTTACTAGAAAGGGGCTACCAGATACGGTCCAGTGGACGGAGCCGTGTCAACAGGCTTTTACCCAAGTGAAGGCTGCTCTATGTGGCGGGCCGCTTTTACACTCCCCTGACTTTTCTCTCCCTTTCTTGTTGCAGACTGACGCGTCGGACAGGGGGCTGGGCGCAGTCCTGGCCCAGGAGGTGGAGGGGGGAGAGCGGCCGGTGCTGTACATTAGCCGTAAGCTCTCCAAGAGGGAAGCTAAGTACAGCACCATAGAGAAGGTGTGTTTGGCCATCAGATGGGCCGTTCTCACTCTCCGCTATTACCTCCTGGGGCGGGAGTTCACCCTCTGTTCGGACCACGCTCCTCTCCAATGGCTCCACCGCATGAAGGATACCAACGCGCGGATCACCCGTTGGTATCTAGCTCTTCAGCCGTTTAAATTCAAGGTGGTCCACAGGCCGGGTGCTCAGATGGCTGTGGCCGATTTCCTCTCCAGAAATGGGGGGGGGGGGGGCTGCAGGCCGGACGGCTCCCCGGCCTGAGTCGGGCGGTGGGGGTATGTGGCAAGGGGGGCGTGGTTCAGCGAGGTCTGCAGCGGGAGAGAGAGCCGCGGGACGAGCGGTAAGTGAGTGGGTTGGAAGCAGATTAATAACACCTGTCTCTCGTTCCAGTAATGAGCGCGGAGAGGGGATAAAACCTAGGTGGAACCGGAGATCCAGGAGAGAGAGAGGGACTGCTGACGCGACACACACACACACTCACGGACATTGAGTTGTGAGACACGTTGACCCGGAAGCGGAACGTTTAACCGGAACCCGGAAGTGACTGAGAGAAATACACACGGGCAATAGCCGTGTGAAGAGACTGAGTTTTTGTTCTAATAAAGAGAAGCATCAGCAGTCAAACCGACCCCCTTGTCCTCTTCCTTCCTTACACAAACGAACTTTATCACATGTACTATGTAGTATTTTTGCAGTAAAATATCCCAAAACCACCAGGCCAGTGTTATATATTTTATTCAACTTAGTTCTTACAATATCCCAAATGTTTCCAACTATTTGTAAATTGTGAGAAAATTGCTATTTTAACCAAGGAGCCGAGACATCTGAGGGAGTCGCCTGTCAATTGCGTCTTATCTGCGTTCACCTTTTTTTTTTTTTTGGCAGAATTTTTTATTTGGCAGAAGCACTTTACTTTTACTGCATGTGCAACAAGTGTCAGAGCAACCATAACGGCGTAACATAATTTTAAACACACTTAAATGTACGTGATATGATAAAACAGATCTGCGGTACCTCATACTCATGACGGGAAAAGTGGAAATGGCACCCGCGACTGTGTCCCGTCATAATAAAAGTCCCGCTGCTCGCCAGCCGTGTTTAGCATAACAATTGCTCCAGCGGCCTTGCTCAGCTCCTCAACACTCAGCCCTGCTCTGCTTCATACTACAGTAACGTTAATAACCGCATCCATCAACATGATTTCTGCTTGAGTCCTATCCCGATTCTTTTCCACCGACTGTGAGGTGAAGACCACGTCCCAAGATTCTGCGCTCAAACCTGGTGTCATCAAACTACAGCTTTGTTTTGAATAGGCGCCCTCTAGCGGACAGAAAAGTTACATAGTGTAGCTTTAACAAATTACAGCGCAATATAATTGCAATATAAAGAAAAAGAGAACTCTCTCTCTCTTTCTCTCTCTCTCTCTCTCTCTCTCTCTCTCTCTCTCTCTCTCTCTCTCTCTCTCGTTAACGCGTAAAAAAATAACGCAGATTAATCCATTCCGTATTGAACTTTGACCCTGAGCAGTTCTCACCACCATTCAACTGTAAAATAAAGGAAGGATATGATAACGCGCTGTCTGGATCATTGATTGGAACATTTACTTATAGAAAAAAAATAATAAAAAAAATAATACGGCTTGATTGAAGTGTTGATAAAAGTACCAAATGCAAAGCATCCAGGAATTAAAGACACACACACACACACACACACACACACACACACACACACACACACACACACACACACACACACACACACACACACACACACACACACACACACACACAAATCTATTAATTATATACACTTTATAATGTCATCCATTTAAGTGGACTACTGTAACATAGCATTGTCTGATTTCATACCTCTTCTGTTCTACAAACATTTGAATGATTGAGGAATCGGTTGCTCTCCCAACCTTTTGACCCGCCTCAGCCATGAGGACATGGTTGAGAACATTGTCCACAATAGTGGCCCTTATTTCATCAGAAACAAGTCTACAATCTTGGCCTCTTCTTCCTCTTCCACTCTTTTGCCTCTGCACACTTCCACTTACTCCTCTTCTTCTTCCCGGCTGTTGACCCCGTTTGTTTCCTTGTTGTTCTTCTATTAAAATAAATTGTAACACTGTGTTGTCGTCTGCTTGCCAAATGAAGGTTCATGTGATGCATTTCACAGAGCTATTTTAGAGAACTGGTAAATCATTCGTTGATCTAGCCCTTTACATTTCCCTTCATTACTGAAATTTTAAATTCTCCTCCACAATCCATCAGTTCTGGACACAAGTCTAATAGAAATGTACAGAAAATACCCAATGTATTATGACAACTACTTTAACCATTTTGCATTTAATGACTTATGCAAGGAATTAATCTCTATATGTTTTAAGGGATAATACTTTTCAATGAGAACCAGTTTAATATGAGATAAGCAATTGATAATGCAGGAAACAGCAGACATTTGAACCTAATCAACTGCATGACGGTACCAAAGCATTTGCAATTTGTTCAAAACAATGAGAAATTGCTTTTATGATGTGCACAAGTGACATGATGATGTGGAGGTTGAACAAGTTTGAGAATTTGAGTTGTGATCTGAGAAATGTACCAAAGCAACTGAGAAAAAAAAACTTTAATAATGTTCTTAATGAATTTTCTATTCACCAAATAGCCTGAAAAAAATGTATCATGGTTTGCACAAAACCGTTAGGCAGCACAACTATTTTCAACATTGATGTAATGCTTATGTTTGTTTTATGTGTGTGTGGACTCAAATTTTGGTTCCCAAGTTTCCTTCCTGTGTTCAGACCAAGTTTGAAAAAAGTGTTCACATCCTCGTAATTACAGCTTGTAAACTGAGCATTTTCCGAGAGCTCCTACTTGTACCACATGACCACTGAATATTAATTTGACCGTTAATATGGTGTTGTCATAGAAACGCATAATTCCTCATGTATCCATGAATTTAAACTCTAAGACTTTTTGTAAATGAAGTAAAACTGCTGCAATTTAGATCCCCAGCTCAACTTCCTTCACCTGCAACGTGACAATTGATAATAATAAAAGGTTAAAAAATGCACAAAAAAAAAAAAATCACAACACAACCATATACAGAAAAGCGCTGCAAAAGTTCACAAAACACACTGCAAAACCATGCCGGGCGATCTCAAGTCCTCCATTGTGATGATCTGAACAATGATGATGATTAGGCTATTTTTATAATTAAATTAATTATATAAATTAATTTGCCCCGTAATAATTTCATAGCGCATACATAAAAAAACAATAAAATACAACTTAACATGAAATAGCCTATCTCTTCTATTTGTTCTCTCTCACTAGTATAGTAATAGCCAGGCTACGTGTGGGCCACAAGATAAATATTAAAGGTGTCCTGTCGTGCCATGCGTATTCTATTCCTTTTGTGGTAGTTGTCTGAAGTTCTACCAAGGACTCTGTAGCATTTTGTGTCTAAAAAAGCCTTGGTAACCTAGCCTGACAAGCCAGACCCACATCAAGATGTTGAGTCTGGGAACTCACTAGCCTGACGTGGTCATACTCAATTCTAGTCAGAATATGAGTCTGCTACTGCTCCATTGGGCTGTAATTATGGGGCGTGTTTGACTGAACCAGGAAAGATCTCAATTAGATAGACCTACAACCAATCAGAGCAACGGAGCGACGCATATGTTAGTGCAGTTGATTTCTGTTGACATTGACAACTGTGTTGCCAAGTCTGCTGTTTTCCTGCGGGTTGTTTTCCATGTCCGCAGGTTGAAGCGACTTCAATTATGTGATGTATAGACCCAGGAATGTGAATTTGAGCAGGCAACCTTGCCAAAGTAACACACATTTTACCCCCAAAAACCTCTGTACGCAATTGGATAGCGCTACAACCATCAGAACAACGTGAAGAGGGGCTAGTTTATAGATTAAACTTTCGCTGTGTCCGGTCGGCAAAACTCTGAACACATCTTCCCTTCTTAAGAATGATTTCAGTGCCATTCTTTGTTCTTTTCTCAAAGAAAAGCTTAACCCCAAGTCTTTCAGAGTCACGGCCGACTCAGATTCGAAAGACCGCCATTCGCCAGCTTCTTTATTTACAAGCAGCACACGGAACCTCCGCAAGCCCGCCCACCGACTCTACACGATGTGGCCTGACCAGAGTTTGTTTTTTCCAGCTCGCAAATATATCGAGAATTGCTAGACGACACCATCCTTGCCTTATATAATTACTGTCACTGAGCTAGACGGATACTGTGGGCGCGGTCTCAACTGGGTAAGCTCAGGATTAGTAATGAGCTATCCCTGAGGTAGCACAACGTCAGACTGACCAGCTTTTGTAATTAGCCTTATTTCATTGCTTATTTATTTTCAGTGACTAGAGCTGACAACGGAGGTAGCAGTTCATTTTCACATTATTTTCACATCGTATGTGTATGTGATCGTATGTGAGGATGGCCAACACACCATGGAATGGTCCCATCAAAGATGAAGATCCTGCGTGAATACACAGATACTACACTATAAACGCCAAGTCGGCCGGATGAAACGCCAAAGCAAACGGCAGACTGGTGCACACCACCTCCATGCATTTCTCACACATTTTATGAGTGTGAGAAATGCTTTAAACAATAAGACAAGACCAAAACAGACAAACAGTTTGTCAGCAGTCCGATTTGGTTTCCTATGTTCCCACAAGAGACTAAACTGAGAGTAGTGTATATTCAGCTTTATGCATTTGTAACAGATACATTTGGTCTGAGATACGGAAAGCTTTGAAGAATGTTAATCAACACTGCGTAGATCAGAGGCCTCAGGAAAGGTGTTAGTAGTTCAGACAGTACGTGTATATGTGTACGTGAAGGAAATACACATTTCCGTATCTGCGTGTACTGACACTCGAACGTTACCAGAACAAAAGACACTTTAAATTCGGCACTTCATGCCACTGAACTCTTTGATATGGTAATGTGCTCCCTCCTTGCACTGGTGTGAGTGCCAGCAGAGAAATCCAGATGATCGCAGCCCAAGCCGTCAACGCCAGTCGTGGGAATTGAATAATTGCGCACCTGATCCTGAAACAAACAACATCCATTGTGTAGGTGCAGATGCTCTGAGCCGTTCGATGCAATGTAAATATGTCTCCCATTAGCATTCTCTTCATGATTATTTCTAAAACACTAAGGGGCTTTTAGAATGCGCCGTCACCGTCCTCTGGAGAATTTCTGCTGCAACTCATGGTGTAGATGTGAGAGCACTTTGAAGTAAAGTTCCTTTTTATTTCCATTAGCGTTCGGGATCTGTGCTTATTCTTGCTAACCAATAGGAGCTCTAGCAGAAATTTTGCCCACACAGCCAAATACTGCATTATTCTATTCTTACTCAAGAAGATCTTTGTGAAATCAATAGCTATTATTAAAGTCAGCCCTTTAATCCCCAGGGCTTCTCGGCACGATATCAATACACCCTCCTATTAGTATGCAGAACCCGCTCAGCTTTTCGTATATAGTGTAATGCAGTCTGCCTTCATCTAAATAAGATTACAATATGAAGCACCGGGAAAAGTGCGCTTCTTGTTGTTGTTACAGTGCGCCTGTTAGCCTTGGCCTGCGAAACAGCTCAGAGTTTTCATGAAAATACTTTTTTTTTTTTTTTTCAGCCCAAGCCCATCAGATGCTCGTTGACTCACTTGTTCACTTTACTCTTTAGGACGCAGGATGCAGGATGATGTATTTTTAATAAGAGCCAGATTTGGGAACCATATACACTAACACAACTTTTCTCATCCTCTTTTTAAGACGGGAATTAAAATGGACGCATGGTACGTATACACGTCTTGTCAATGACAAGTGGCTGTACAGACCTATTGTAGTTCTGCCTGCCACATGTCATTCCTATTATGCAGTTCATATGTATATACTGGAAAAAAACTACGGGGACAAAATCACATGTGAACATACTTTAAATAATAGATATTACTATTTTGATCATGTCCCTGACCCTGGGTGCTACACTATTGAATCTTGTTTCCACCACTAAAAAATTAAAAAGCTAAATGTGACTTTTTATCTTACAATTCAGACTTTTTTCCCCCTCGCATTTGAGAAAGAGTTAACATCTAGAAATTCTGACTTTATTTCTCTGAATTGAGTGATATGATCAAGAAAAATAGTCAGAATTGTGAGATACAAATTTGCAATTATCTTTTAAATCGTTTTGTTTGTGGTGATAAATGTATTAAAATTCAAATGTTTGTAATCATTTTTGTTTTCTTTTGAGTAATGTTTTAATAAAAAAATGTATATCCTTTAACAAACCAAATCTAGGTTCTAATAGCATTATTACCTTGAAAGAGGTAAAACTATTTCAACTACTTTGTATATACACTACTGTTCAATTAAGATTTTTATTTTTGAAAGAAGTCTCTTATGCTTACCAAGGCACCATTTATTTTATCAAATACAGTAAAAAAAGAAAGACTTCTTTCTATTTTAACTGTTTCTGACGGTAATTTCTGGCTTTCTGTGTACTGTTATACAGTAGGGGCACTATTATGTAATCTTCTGAAAGAGCACAGAATCTCCTGATCAAAACACAAGTGAAAAGATGCAGAAAAAAGCGATAGCATATGTAATCATATGCATATGTAAAATAACATGATCATTAACGTTATAAATATAAATCAAAACTGCCTCATGTTACTGAATGAAATGTTGACCCAGGACAAGCTCTAGGACTGTGAAGCTTTGGGGGTGTTGATGGACTCGATCTACCCCGTCTGTGTTTTGATCATTGTTCTGAATCGGATTAGGATGTAGTCTTTGACAAAAACATGTTTTTGCTTTTTTTTTTAAGAACTTTCCCACATTCAATAAATAATAATAAAAAAATTATTAAACTTTTTTTTGTTTTGTTATTTTTTTTAGATATATGTGACCCTGGACCACAAAACCAGTCATAAGTCACACAGGTATATTTTGGCAATAGCCAAAAATACATTGTATTGTTGAAATACAGTTGAAAAATCAATTTTTCATTTATGCCAAAAATCATCAGGATACGTTCCAGAAAAAAAAAAAAAAAAAAAAAAAAATATATATATATATATAAATATATATATATAAATATATATAAAAGTATTAGTAGTGGTGACGTCATTTTGGACAACTTTAAAGGCAATTTTCTAAATATTTAGATTTTTTTTTCACACCCCCAGATTCCAGATTTTTTAATAGTTGTATCTCAGCCAAATATTGTACCCTAACAAACCATACACCAATGGAAATCATGCTTTCAGATGATGAATAAAGCTCAATTTCAAAAAATTGACCCGTATGACAGTATTTTGTGGTCCAGGGTCACATATTGTGTGTTCAGATAATATATAATACAACAAAACATTCTAGGGGCCATACACAATTTGTGAAAATGATCAAAAATGCTGGCAGCGGCTGGCAACTTTTCAATAAAATGCTGGCAGGGAAAGAGTTAAAATTCTGCCCTACTTATATTTGCACCTTGTGCATACTAATTATAAACAACAACAACAACAACAAAAAAACAACAAAAAACAATGACACTTTCAGTGCCAGAGAAAACAACAACAGTAAATCTTAATGATCTTAATGCACTGGTGAAAGATTCTTCCTGGAAATTAACAGGCTTTAATGAAAGAAAAAAAAAAAAAAAAAAAACACAACAAAAAAACAGGGCAATTATTTATTCTATTTTTGTCAGAATATGCTTAATTACTGGCAATGCAAGACGTGGCCAGCATGTCTTTCTGAGGTAAAGGACCTGTCTGCGTTTCTAGCTGATCTGGGTGGATAAGAGCTCATTTAATCAGATGAGTGCATTACAGGATCATCTTGCACGTTAGCTTGTTGTATTTTATTAGCAAAACTGCACAGTGGATAATTTGTATTGACACAACGACACAGCTCCCCCCCAAAAAATAAAGTCAACTCGGCTAGTGAACGACTTTAGAGAGTACTGGAAACTGCAGTTGTGCAGTTCTAAAATTATACTGTTATGAATCTTTTGCTGACTTAATTTGCTTTATACTCTGAATTACTTCATACAGCAATACGAAAGGCACCATCTTTCTGAAGGAAGTAGATGGAAATGATTTGAAAACAGGGACAAGTTATAGTACATTACTTTTTGATATTAAGTAAATTATATGAATACAATGGGATATTTTCAACCTAATGCCCATTTAGAGATGCTATTCATCCAGGTGCACATTTGACATGACCGTGTAATTGCTAGTCTTGACGCTATACATTTGACTATAGTAGTCTGAGTAGACAAATATATAGCTTTTCAGCATTTTAAAAGTATAAACACAGCATGTCCATTATAAGTGAATTGCTGTAAAACTTGTTTTTCATGCATTATTAAAAAAAAAACGGAGGGACAAGTCAAAATGATTGTATTTGGAAATCAGCAGTATGCCACAAATGCAATGCCTAGACATTACAATGAAAACAATCTTAATATTCCTTTAAGCCTCTTAGCTGGAATTATACAGGTTGGCAGATAAAAGTATTTGGAGGATATCAGCATGGTGCCTTTGACTAGACGTTTAGCTGGTGGTTCTTAAATGGTTTTGCGCCAGGACCCAGATTTTACATTGGACAAGAAGAGGCGACCCAACACAGCAGTAAAATAGTTTATCATACTAAAGTAAATGCATTAATAATACCTGTTAAATTAATATTTAATTGTCTACTGAGTTACAGACGAATGTTTGGACAAATACCATTGAATTTGATTGAGTGAATAATAACTAATGTAAAAAAACACACAAAAAAACACTGACACAACATTAAAACAACATTCTTTTGCTGATTGCTGGCAGCCACTGAGAGGACGTTGTTCGTCGTTTCGCCGTTTTCAACCGCTTCTCTAATGTTTATGTTTGAATTGCTGCGGTTGGTTCTGGTTTGGAGGACATTTGATGTTTCTCGCCGCGGGTGCTCACTGGTGGTCTCCCTTGGGCTTAAGCTGCATGGTGGCTGAAGTTTGCACCGGGCTAGCGTCATCCGGGCTCTCGTCGTCGGCGTCCGGCATGATGTTGGGATGTTCTGCTTCTCGGCTGCGCCGCTGTTCCGTCCTGCATTGCGACCGTGGAGCGGCTTGGACATCTGCGCCGGCCCCGGTGTGTCCACAGAAGTGCCCGGAGGAATGTTCTGCCTCCTGCATGGTGCTGCAGCGATCCCCATCGTTTGAATCATCATGAAGAAGCCCCGTCATCTGGTCTTCAGCTGTCATGCCTCCGCGATGTCATCGGGACACTGCCGCTGGGAGAAATCTGAAACATGGAGTGGACCACAGTGTGCTGCGGAGCTAACAGAGACTTCCACCATCAGCTGTTTTCTGTCCACCATCAGCTCTGTTTCTGTTCACCATCAGCTCTGTTTCTGTTCACCATCAGCTCTGTTTCTGTTCACCATCAGCTCTGTTTCTGTTCACCATCAGCTCTGTTTCTGTTCACCATCAGCTCTGTTTCTGTTCACCATCAGCTCTGTTTCTGTTCACCATCAGCTCTGTTTCTGTTCACCATCAGCTCTGTTTCTGTTCACCATCAGCTCTGTTTCTGTTCTGTTTTCTGTGTTGGTTGATTGTTTGTAGTATTCTATATTTTTACTTGTTATTCATTTTTTGTTGTTATTCCGCCCCCCCCCCCCCCCCCTGTTGCACTTTTGAGGAATGAAAAGTGCATTATAAATAAAATCTATTATTATTATTATTATTATTATTATTCTAAAAACTGATGAGCTTGATATACAGTTGCATTATGTTATTCACATTAAACATATTGACCTGTATGGAAGCCCATTTTGCTAAGGAAAAAAAAAATCACATTAAATTAAATTATAAATAGAAAAGAGTTGAAATTATGATATACCAAGGGCCCTATCATACACCAAACGCAATGCGATGGCACATTGTTTAAGTAGCGAATACACTGTCACCCATCTGTTTGCCATGAGCGTGCTGGTCTGAAAATGAGGTGTGTTCTGTGTTTAGGCACATTGTTGGCACATATATGTGCCTATAGGCGGGTACACAACACGCGTACACTCTGTTTATTATACACACATGGACACACAGCAGCACACACACATTTTTAAATATTAAAAATAAAAATTAATCTCTAATGAATCGTTCAGTCTTTCCGCTCACAAATCCATGTTCCGCCATGTAAATAGCGAATTTGCGCAAATGGCTTTTAAAGGGAATGGGAGATGCGACTCTGATTGGTTTATTGCACACTATGCCCAAAACACACCCATGACTCATTAAGAGACTAGGTACAACCCTTTTGTCCCTGTGCCCCATTTTCAGTTCATGACCCACTAGCTGAGAACCTTAAATGGAACTGCCCTTGATATTACTGAATATGTTGCCTTAATGCTTTTTCACCGAATCAGTAGCAGAATCTCTTAAACTGGTATGCAACCACACAACCAAACTCATAAACGGTATCTCACAACACTGTTCCACAAGTATTGGCCAATACATCAAGCTTGACATTGTTTTGATACTGAACGATCACTAGAGGTAAACACAGCAGTGTGTGCTCTGCATTGAGCAGAACTGGCTGGAAATACATAGTATGACCTATTCCAACAACAGCAGGGTTTGGAGGTTCATACAGTCCTTTATTTGGAACCAGCAAAGCATGCAGAGCCCTCAACTGCTAAAATGAGTTTTCTGTGTCGATAATTCATTTTGTAACCAATATGTTAGATGTCTTCATTGACATGGGGTTATCTCATCATAGTAAAGAGGTAAAGTGATCTTCGGGTTTTCAAATAGGTAAACTCAGACATGCACACAAAACTAGGGCATAACAAATGTATATTGCGCACCTGGTTTGATGCATATATCTGCAGGCACACAAGCAGTGCCATAACACAACTTTGGTTTCTAGATTCTTGACATTTGGCGGTATAAAATATTCCCTCTAATAACCTCAGTTCATAGCACTGACACATACACACCGCTAACAAATCCTCACCCTCAGAGTGCTGCTCTCAGCTAAAGTTTTTTATATCTCAATTTTTTTCACCACATGGTGTGCATGCTGACATTCCTACTTGTGCGCATACATACATATCTGTGGATTCTTTTATATGTATTATCGGATATTACAAAGTATACATAATCAGATCTTTGTCACGGCACTTGCCTGTCATGTCATTTACATTCACACATGTTTGTGTGACGATAAACAAGCAGTTTTTGCTTGCAAATATATTTGTATTTTTTTCTTGGTTTGAAATAGCATAATATTTCTGTATGTATAGGCCTACTGTGTATGCTTATCGTCTACAACATGGCCTACTTTCCATATGCATGGAATACTATATCCCAACAAAACAATGCACTTGACTTGACATTGAGGCTGTGTCTGAAAACTCATACTTACCTATTCTATAGTTGAAAATAGTATGTGACAAAAGAAGTATATATGAATTCACAGTGCTCCTAAAAGAGAAAACAAAAAGTACCCGGGTGACTGGCACCTTCCAGTAATTCTGCAGTGTGCATACGATCCCAAGAGCCCACAGGAGAGTATTTGTGAATGGCATTGAAGTGATGCAAATAGAATGGTGCAGGTATTGACGTCATTTGTAGGCTAGCAGGCAGTTAGCTTCATACTGGTTCCCTCGATCAAAAACCCCAATAGGATTAGGCTTTTGGATTATCACAAAAAAGCTCTCTGATCAACAAAAGTACTTTACACATTTTGTCTATCAAGATAATTATCGCAGATGAACACAACTTTTATGTTTTTGAAGCCTAAAAAAGTCTAACACCCGTTTCACACATACTCCGTCTGCAGTGCGTGTGCGGTGCGTGTTGCATTGTGTGCGTTGCAGGAGCCCCACACCCTGTAGTGCTTTCATATGCTGCGTTTGCAGTCCGCAACTGATCCGCTGTTACATACCACAAACACAGCATTTATTCATTAATTTTTATTTAAAATCCAAAAGTTTTTACTGAACATGCCTCGTCAGAATTCCAATTCTCTTTGTTTACTCTTTCATAGAAGTCAGGTTACGTAGCCTACTACATTTAAACAACATTTTATTAAATTCATTTATTCATATTTATATACTTTAGATTTAGCTCACACAAGTGGCAAAACATTTAAACATAGGTTATAGCCTTAAATCACAAACATTTTAAATTAGAAACTTACAATAGTCTATTCAAAAACAGACGACTCTCATCTTTTCTTTCATTTTTAACCCCTTTTAAAAGAAATCCTGCAGGTCAAAATAACTTTGCTTTTCACCTCCAAGAAAGTACGATTGCTATCCATTGTGGCACATTTTTTTTACCTAAATGCCAGGTAAGGTGTCGTTTTGTTGCTTTACTTGAGAAAAAAAAGCCATGTGTTGACTTTGAAACAAGAGTATATTTTAAATGATATGAATCTGTGGTGAAATTACTAGATTTTCGCGTCAGTCCATGTTTATTTTAATGCGAACAATGTTCTGTCACTTTAATGGAGCAACGCAGCGCAGCAAAAAATAGACTCGGTACGGAAACGATCCGTGCACTGCTGCAGACGCAACGCTCCTGGAACGGACTGACGGACCGCATCCGCGTACAGTGTGAAAGATGTCATCCGTTAACATGGGTACTGAAAAAAATACGCACCGCACCGCACACTGCAGACGGAGTATGTGTGAAACGGGCGTAAGGCTGTTTTCACACCTAACGACTTTCCAGTTTGGTCTGAATCAAAATTACAGGTGTGACCGCTCCAGTTTATGTGCAACGCAAATGATCGCTCCATCACGGTTTGTCTGCTATATTATTTATTAAAGCTTATTTATTAAATCCAGGCAAATGGATGACGTATTTATTAAAATTCAGAAAACAACTTTATTAAAGTTAAGTAAACATTTATTAAAGTGTTATTGAAGTGGTCAAAATCATTTCTGACCCGATGTCTTATATTACACATCTGTGCACTTTTACTAATCAATATAGCCTAGATGAAATTGAAAATAGCATTATAATATATAAAAAGTAACTATGAAACAAAATACATTGTTTAATGGCTAAAAAAGTAGCCTATTAGTCTTCTCCTCCTTTCCTGTCGGCACCGATAAAATGTTTTCACAACGAGGACGTTCATTTGGTTCAGTTGGTGCTGCAGATAGTAATGGCATAATATTAACAGTATTGGCAACAATAATATGCGCCTGTTCATTCATTCTTGTCAAAGTTACCCAACACACTGACGTCAGACGCACATCTGCTCAATTTTAAGATGCAGCCCACACCGTGGACCATTCCATCCTCCTGGACCGTCTCCACAATACAGTTGGACTATCTGGAGCAGCACTGCAGTGGTTTCAGTCTTACCTTTCTGACAGGATTGAGGCTGTTATATTGGGAGAATGTGAGTCCAGGCTGCTCCCTGTTACATGTGGTGTCCCGCAGGGGTCGGTTCTCGGCCCAATCTTATTCATCCTCTACATGCTTCCCCTCGGTCCTGTCATCAGCAGACATGGACTATCTTTTCATTGTTATGCTAATGATATGCAACTTTATCAAAACTGGCCCAAGCCCCTCCACAGCTCTGTCACGACTCACCATGCCTTGAGGAGATTAAGGCATGGATGGGAACTAACTTCCTCCGGCTGAACTCCAGTAAAACTGAGGCACTACCTCAGATCCACACCTCTCTCTTATCCCAGCTCATCTTTGAAGGCCAGGTCATCACTTTCTCCTCCTCACTCACAAATCTAGAAGTTCGGTTTGACCCACAGCTGACCTTCAATGACCACATTAAGCATATTTGTAAAACTTCCTTCCACCACCTTCGAAAACATCTCCAAGCTCCGTCCCCTTTCCAGATGCAGAGAAACTTGTCCATGCCTTTGTCTCCACCAGGCTGGACTACTGCAATGGACTCTTCAGTGGGATTTCTGGCAGTAATATCCAGATGCTTCAAAACATCCAGAACAGTGCTTCCAGAGTCCTTATGAGATTCCGTTAATATGATCACATAACTCACATAAGTGTGTTGCACAATTCCTGTCGGATCAAAATCCAGCAGTGAAATGAAGTGAACACTGTCTTCCAAACGTGAGCTGGAACTTCATAAAAAATAAAGTTCAACCACACATTCCTGATATTAGGATCTGAAATCAAAAGAGGCAGTGTTTTGTCGCACAATGACGTAAGTATAAAGTACAAGAGCGTTTGCTGGGCCTGGTGTCTATAAAAGTTTTTCTTTGACTAACAAGGAAGTTTTCAGATCTGAAACTTAGAGGATATTGTTATTTTACTATGACTTTTATATATCAAAAGCAAAGTTGATTTGTCAATTTATTACCCCTTTAAACAAAACCCATTCAAAAAAAACATTGACTTTAGGACAACTAGCTGCGTTGCTTACTTCAAAGGAATAGAGTGAAGACGAGTCCATCTATTATTTACAGTAAATGTACCACACACATTCACATATAGAACACACTTTTTCAGTGGTTGCAGTGTACTTATTTACAATATAGAGAAAAAAAGTGCCACAAAGTTACCTTTAGGAGTACAACAGCTTGTCACTAAGGCATATTTGTACCTTTTTTCTTTACCACAATAAGATTCATAGCACCTTACAGTACATATTTGTACTTTCCACTCAACACTGTGACACGCAATACAAGGTATATTTTCCATGTTGATTAGTTTTAGTCCTTACCAGCCGCAACTCGCGATTATTCTATTTTAGAAACGGTTTCTATTTCTGTGACGCCGCGGCTTGAACAACAACACAAAACATGGCAATGATAATTCTCAGGTAACGTTTATTTGTTACTTAATGTTAAAAGCGTGTAATGTGACTCGATATAATTTAGTTCTCACAGCTCTGTAACATAGGTGGACTAAAAGCAACATTGGATAATTTACCTCAGATCTTAAAATTTTACAAATGGAAACAATAATGTTCCAAACTGTGAACAAACAAGTATATTCTATGACAAACTCAACATGTATTTTTATACTATTGAGGTCATGTGACAACCCTGATGCTAACTACCATTTGAAATCTTTATTATTGCATAATGCATTCTGTTTCATACACTATTTAATAATTTATAACCAGTGTGTGGTGGATTTGTAGCATTCAGTACATAGTAAGCTAGTATTCCCTTCTGAGCATTGCCCTTATTATTTATTTTACCAGTATCTTAATCAAGAGTCACCCATAGGTGTCACTGCTTACTCCTGTTAGAAACCTACAGTTCTGTTCCCAAACAAAACACATAGAGAAAATGTGGAATAAACATGGACAAACAAGGCCATCCAATGTGATTTTCGCATGCAAGACTTTCTTCTTTCCCAAATGATCTCAAATCAGGTGAATATGCCATTACTTTTTTATCACGGAAGTGGTGAGCCATTAAAATCTCAGTGACTGTGGCAGTTTGAACACTCTCAGCTGATTTATAGATCAAACAGCACTTTAATGGCATACTTAATGGGGGATGAGAAACTCTGACAGAGTAGGACACTGCAGGAATGAGTCATTAGACTGAAGGCCTATAAGCCTGCGCCTGACTTTTCATGTGGCAATTGAACAGCAGCATTTTATTGTGTTGACATTCTGCCGTCCATCTGCCTCACACCTTTCCTTGTCATGTTTTGTTAGTCTCTCTGCAGCTCAGATTATTTTCAATATTTTGTCATTGTTTCTTTGTTTAAGTGAACTATGTGATCATTAGGAGGCCTGTGTTCTGCAATGTGTTGCCGGCTCTGAGGGAGTGGGAGACAGTGAGATCCTGTGGGATCAGACTTCTCTCACAACTTAAAAGAATAATTGCTTTTGTTTACTAATGGGAGAAAGGAACATCATTTGTTTTTGATGACTAATCATGAGCTGACCCACTTACTGGGAATTCGGGTCTGTTGTTGCTTCACACATCGCACAGAATGCTGACTGGTGTGAAATGTAAGGCTCCCAAAGTGGTTATACCTGACTGTTTGGTTATTTAAATAAGTATGTATACATTTTTGCATAGATAAAAGCATAAAAAGGTCTTAATATTTATTAAATAAAATAAAATAATATTTATTTATTTATTACTATATTTGTAATATTTATTAAATTATATATATATACATACACACAACACTGCAATTATATCAGATCAAGCACAGAAATATTATATATATATTTTCACATATTTAAATCATCACATGATTAACTCTTATTATTGATTTTAAAAATATTAAACCGCTATATGTGTAATTTAATAGCAGATTTTCATTGCTACAACTTTGCCTAAATAAACCTTTCCTGAGAAATTTCCACAAAAAAAATGTGACAACTAACCCGAATCTGCCCTAAATGTAAAATGTGTGGGGTCTGTAGCATCAGATTCTCTAGATTTAGTATTTCAATTACCACTTTTTACAAATCACTCATTTCATGCACACTCGCTAATAGACACACAAATACACTACAATTCACAAAGCATTTTAATCTGACAAGAGCTTCCTTTGAGTAGAACTGAAGATAAGGGAATATGTGATTCGCTGCATGCGTGTGTGTGTGTGTGTCTGTGTACACACACATAATCGTGTGTATGCTCATTATTGTGTCGACGAGTGTTTATTTGAGGAATTGTAAATAGGGATGTTACGCACAATTGTAGCGGGGATCGGCAGGGCCCATTGTTTGCTTTAATCGCTACTTTAGACGTTGTCTAAACATTTTCATGATCTCCTGTGCTGCCCATGTTCAAGCTGACAGGAGAGCAGGTAATCACTCAGAATCCTTAAGCCTTGATGATCCTCTCAACACACACACACACACACACACACACCTCATTCAGTCGACCAGCATAGAGCACCATTCAGCCAAAACCCTGCTATAGTCATCAGCTTACAAGCAAAATACCACCATTATCTGAATAGAGGTAGTTGCTAAATTTAGAAGCAGATGCAAGCTTACTATTTTTGCCATAGAAAGATATTGTAAAAATAAATAAATAAATAAATAAATAAATAAATAGTAGCATGTGGTTTCAGTCGATGTCAAGCTCCACCCATTATGTCCAGAGAAAGGGATCTGGTTGTCTAACTCCACCCATTGGCTCAGCAGTGAGCAGCATCTCAAAATTATTGGGAAAACTTTCCTTGGTTATTTATGATGCCATGTTTATTTCTTGATTAAAAAATAAAAAAAATTAAAGATTTTTAAAGCTACTTGGAAACAACAAACAAACAAAGTTGCAGTTTGGTTAAAATATTTTTGAAAACAACAACTTTTTCGAAGCTATTTTTTTAAATATTGTGCAATATTGAGTAAAATACTTTTTTTAGTGTAAATATACTGGTGTATTAATTAGACTATAATTTTCATGTTGGTGCATTATTTTTATTTTATTTTAGATCAATACACAAAACAAAACATTATATAAAAGGTAGTTTCTTTTTTCATAATTATTATGACTTTAAATAAAAGATAGTTTCTTTTTTCATAATTATTATCACTTTAAATAATTTTACTTTTACTATCATACTTTTAACTTTGTCATAATTATTACTTTGGTAAAACATTACTATAAGGTTCATTAGTTAACTACATTAGTTAACTAACTAATGAACTGCACTCATAAAGCATTTATTTGATCTATTTTAATGTTAATTTTTAACATTTTCGAATGCATTATTAAAATATTGGTAACATGAATTAATGTAATGTGAACTAATGTGAACAAACCGTGAACAGCTGGATTTTTTTTACCTACCGTACTGTTAAAAAAGATTAACTAATACTACAACAAATCCACTGCTCGTGGTTAGTTAATACATTCACTAATGAAATCTTATTGTGATTAATTGTTATCTCATCATTAATTTATTTTCCTTTTCCCCAATTTTTATGTTAGAATTACTTATACTTTCCACCTTGTACCAAATATATTTATTTACACCATATCGCTGGTATCTATTGAAGCATAATCTGCATCGCCATATACCACAGCAAGCCTTTTATTTTAGCGTCATTGGTAAGACATACTGCATACTGCTTATTAAAATAGCATCTTAGGCTGTATGCAATTTGCAATGACAAACATTTCAAACGGTAGCATGCTACCTTGACCGGTATTTCATGTTTAATTCAGCATGATGGGATACAGTATCATTCTCTAGTTTACTACACATTTGGACAAATGTAGGCTGTGATTTGGTTATTTCACAGTAAATTTGCCACTGTGCACAATACACATATTGCTAAGTCTTTCCTTTTAAAACAGTAGGTGGACTAGCATCCTGAACATTTCCATTGTGTGAGTTTGAAATGTTAATTTGTTGCAGTACTGTTGTTCAACTGCAGTAAATGCTTAGTCCTGTTCTACCCACCGTTCCAAATCACAGCGGGGTCACCATGCCTCATTGCTACCGAGCACATAAACAGCACACGTGTGCTCAAAACACTTCTCAGGCACAAGCTCAGGGGGAAAAAAACAGAAACCTCTTCACCTCGTGTAAGCTGTTGCTTGTAGAGAACATGCTTCAATTCTTTTGCTGTGGAGAAAGAGACAGCATCTCCACACTGGCAGGATTTCTGCCTGGACCTCCTATTGAGGAGAATGCATCCTTCTGTCTCAGTGTTGGCACAACACACAGTCAAACTGAGGGGTAAACAGAGACAATAGATGCCCACGATAAATCTCCCGCTCCCTCTCGGCTGTACAGACACACACAGACTGAAAGAGAAAAAAACAACTGCACTAATTTCTCAAACACTGTCCACACCTGTAATTGGTGTCATGAACCCCCAATAATACAGACAAAGCACTAAACTGCTAGTGGACTGTCAGACAAGTGTAGAGTACAAAATCATAATGTCATCTCTTAAAGCCTCTGCAGGGGGGAAAAAAGGTTGTGCACTCGAAAAGAAAAGGAGAAGAACACAAAAGCATGTGGATGTATTATAGATTTAGCCTTTAGTGCTGTGAGACTGCTGCTCAGTAATCTATATTTCTATGGTAACTGAGATGCAGATGTTTTGATGTGGTAACGGTTGCTGTGGAAAGGGCACAAACAAGACCAAAAGTAATTTACTATTTAATTTGTTTCTCAAAGTATATGTGCAGCATTATATTATATTATATTATATTATATTATATTATATTATATTATATTATATTATATTATATTATATTATATTATATTATATTATATTATATTATTCAAAAGTTCTTTCTGGTTCTCAAATCTGATTGGTCCGATTTGTTTAGATGCTTTCACAGATACGAGCTCCAGGCCGTCAGCGGCTGTTCATTGCTCATGCACCCCCAGAGAGCGGCTTCATCTTGGCCAGTCCTTCTGAAATCTCCCGCTGAAATGCTATTGTTGTTCATTTAAATATTATTGTTCAATAAATATTATTTAATATAATAAATATGCCATATTTGGTATTAAGAAAGGGTCCGTCTGTGATTGCAATATCTTTTTATGAGTGAACAAAGAAGTTGTTTTAGTGCTGTCGACCTTTTAAAAGGACAAGGACAAAGACAAAGACATCGCTTTCCTCAGCGGACATTTAACAGATTTTTTTCATTCTCCATATAATATTATGGAGAATGAATGCTATATCAGATGCAGGTAATACACTTGTTTAGTCGAGCTCTCTCTCATAATACCATCATGCAATAAGCTTCAATTAGGCAACTCGATGTTCCTTTGTAACTAGCTCTAAAGTGACATTTCATAATTAGTAATGGGGTCTTGGGCTCAACTGTTAAAGGTGGCCTAGAAACAATATTTTTAATTGTTCACTGATATCTAAATAGAGGGTATGTGGCTTATTTAAGGTCAAAAATTGTCCAGATATGGTTTTACAGGTCTATTTACAACTCTAGAAATTGTCCCTAGGATGTAATGCTCCGATGAAGCATGCAAAGTTTTAAAGAGATCGGACTATAGGTGACGCTCTAACGTTTTAAAAGCTTTAAAAAAACATGCATTTCCTATGGTAAATTGCCTATATTGGCTGTAAATTGACTTTTCCATCTATTATTTCAGTGTTTAAAATCTTGCTAAATAAAACTTAATGTCTCTAATGCCTCTGTGCTTAAAAGTCCTTCAAAGCTTGAACCCTGCAAAATGCTGCTAGCAGCTTTAATTTTACTTGTAACTTGAAACCAAACTATAACATTATTAATAGCAAATAAAAGAATAATCTTGCAACTTAGAAACTACTTTCAGTCTGGTACAGCTAATGGACATGATTTGGAGTAAAGAACTTTCAAAATATAGCTGTTTAGCTGAGGAACAGGACAGTAAAGCAAAATGTATTTACCATTGCACAGTTTAAACAGTCATTTTACATTAAATGTAATGACATTTTTTGTCATTATATATTTATACATATAATATATACATATTATTTTTCTTCATTCTGATTCAACAAGTTTGAATCAGTGACTGCTGTATCCTGTATGCAACTTAGGCAGATGTTTACAGGCAAAAACATCTGATCAATACAGACCTGAGACTAATGTCCCAGCTGTTTTGATGGTATCACTTGATGCTTGCCTATTGTTTTAAGACACACTTTCTCTGCCTCCATATCCCGAGTGATTCTTTATGCGATGTGTTGACAAAGAGAATTTTAAATTACAACGAGAGCATTTATAGCTTCAACGATTTAATAAGAGAAGTGTTTGCAACTCTTGAGTGCGTGTGTGTCGGATTTTATGAGTACCCTTGGAAATGGTGCATTGCTCTATTCCTGGAGGTAACCTAGTCATCTCTGCTTTCTGGAAAATATGGCAGGCAGCTAAAATTAAATCATGATGCTGTTTTATATTGCAGTGGTGTTTTATTGTGTACATACAATTATTAGATCCAAGTGAGAGATTTTAAACAGAGACAGACAGAACATTAATATGAAATAAGCTAAAATGTACTCTTTCCACTCTATCGCATGACAGCAAAATACCCCCCAATGTCTAAAAGCTGATACATGACAAGGTGAACAGCAAACAAGCTAAAAAACACATAACTAAGTTTTTATAAGCTGACGACCCCAAAAAACGAGCGTTTAAGAAGACTAAAGTGCATACAGGCAATAAGACGTGAAGCTTTAGCAGGAAGAATGGGTCAATTTTAGGATCCTGACACTCAGTATGTCTCAGTATGTCTACATGTGCAGTAAACATGTTGTCAAATATCCAAATATCAGTTTTATATATTATATTTCCTGTTGCTGATGACTCTTCTGGACTTTCCCCTCCAGTGGGCGTAGTTCTCAGTGTAATATAGCATGTCGCGCTCTGACTCAAGTGCCTGTATCCACTTTTGTGTCCTTAAACTCTCGTTTTTTGGGTCCACAGCTTATAAACACTTCTGGGTTTTTGGTTCTGGGTTTTTTAGCTTGTTTTCTGTACACCTTGTCACAAATCAGCTTTTAGACATTGTTAGTTTTTTTTGTGATAATTCAGAAATGACAAGGAGGCTGCTTCCCGCAATAGAAAGTCAATGGCGACGGTGGGTTTGTCCCCGTCCCCCCCCCCCGGTGGGCGTGGCCTTCAGATTATGACGCATGTCGCTCTGTCTCTATGGCCGTTTTGGGGGAGGGGCCAGCGAAAGGCTAATTGAATATGATGACGTCAGGCTAGCTTAACATGGCCAAAATGTAAACAAATAATTTAAAAAAGTGTTACACTGCTTCACTCCATTTTTTTTCAAGTATGGCCCTGTATGACACCATAAAGGTTAGAATTCTTTGTATAGGCACCTCTCCCGGATGAGAGAGTGATACCACATCAATCAGAGCGAGAGCAAGAACACGACAGCAAGCTTTGTTCAGGTTACGGAGGCCGTCGGCAGCACTGTCATTTTGTTTTTAAACCACAAAATCAACAATGTCACTAAAGAAGTGTGTTTCTGGTTGTGAGGGAAAGATAACATTGTTCAGTTTCCCAAAGAACTAACCCACTGCACGCCTCCATGAGCTCTGCTGTTGTCGAAAAGAATTGTTACAGCGTATCTGTCTTTTATAAACATGCTAAAACTAAAGACTCTTTAGAGAACTCTTCAGATATATGAATGATGCAATACTACTGAATCACAAGATTAACATTTAAATAGCAAGATTGGCAGAAACTGTGTGTGTTATTTGCCCTTTAAGCATTACAACCATTTCAGTTTCTTGAGCAGCAAATCAGCATATTATAATGATTTCTGAAGGATTGTGACACTGAAGTAATGAGTAATGATGCTGAAAATTCACCTTTGCCATCACAGGAATAAATTACATTTTAAAACATATTAAAATAGAAAATGCATTATTTTAATATGTCCCTATATATATATATATATATATATATATATATATATATATATATATATATATATATATATATATATATATATATATATATATACTAATAGTTCTTGTTCACAGCTTCGAAACCAGGTAAAACATTGCACTTAGTCAACCACTGTGATTCAATCCAGCACATAAACACTGCTGTCACTCCCAAAGCAGTGTGTGTGTATGTGTGATAGATGATATCTAGAATGTATTGTGGAGAGGATGTTGGGATTTCTGGCTGTGTGTTATTGTCATGCATGCTGTGTGCATTTAGAGGGAAGCATATGGACACAGTTTGTGCTCCCCACCCTCGTATATCTCCACTAACACTTACAGAGATCAGCACAGTGTGGTTTCAGTAATATTATACCAGCACACTGTCCCGTATAAACTGCAGCTGTTTTTATTGACGAGTTCTCATTCCGTTCGGCGGAGACAGTAGAGATAATATAAAGAGATGTATGCCACGTTAATAAGTCCTGTCACGCTGCCAGCATTTAAGTACGGAGCTCAATTCAAATCAAAGAAAGTCACCTTGTGCACTCTCCAGCAGAGCAGAATGTTCTAGTTTACCTTTGGGGGAATCCTTAATGTCAGACACAATTACCCCAAAGTGCTCTTAACAGTGAGGTTTGAGTGATGTTTTGATAATGCGGTTGCGGTTGCATGAATGATGGGCTCTCTGTCATTTTCAGCATATGGTTGAGTCAGGACACAACACTGAAGGACTTCAGCTTTAGAAACTCTGATAGATTCTGGCCTGGAGGGAGGACATTATGTATATTAATGTTTCTGTATTTAAAAGTCAAGTGTGTCTATGTTTCAGTTCTATAGTGTGACTATGACAGCATGCAAAACTGTAGGGCTAAAACTTAAGCCTAGTTCAGACTGCACGATTTTCAAACTCGTCGGGTCACTGCTCTATTCACACTACATGAATATCTGGGGTATCATTCAGTCACTGCTGTGTTCACACTGCACAATGGTTTGACGACAGAGGATTTCACACTGCATGACTGAACAAGAGGAAGAATCGGCGACAACTCTCTCGCTCTCCGGTGTGCAAACTACGTTTCCCAAACACACGTGCGATGTGACAAGTAAACAACGCGAGATCACACGTGCGTCCGACCGGAGTTCTCGCGCGTGACTTGGAATTGTTATTAAAAATGATAAACTGCACAAAGTTTGCTTCAAATTGTATGTGCGCTGATTTGTGGAGAAAAAGAAAAAAGATTATGGCGGAAGAAATTGTTGGAGAGACAGAGGGAGCCAGGATTTTGTTCTGCAAAAACAGTTTGAGGTAAATAAATAATTTTGTAATGTGGCTGGATGTGCAAATGTTTGCCCTTTGTTTCTGTTTGATAGAATTGTAAATATATCTATTAAAATACTGAAATTATGCTCTAACTCCTCCCTGAACCTCCTGCTGCCCTGTATCTCACTCTCTCATTGGCTGTCGGTGTAATTTTCAGTCAGAACGCAGTTCACACAGCAGGAGTTTGAATCGCCGACAGGTCCAGATATTTAGCATGCCAAATATCTCACCGGCGTCGGCGACTCGTCGGCGATTCTCTCTGATCGCGTCTTTGATTATTCACACTGCGTGATTGTCACTCGCGTGCACGAGCACCGATTTGCCTGTGATCTCGGGCATTTGTCGGCGATTTCACAAAACCTGTCGGCGACTCAAAATCGGGGCAAAAATCGGGCAGTGTGAACTAGGCTTTAGACATGAAAACAATTTGACAAAATTACTGTTTGATTGGAAATTTCAATTATCTTGATTTTTCAGTTTTATTCACACAAAATATGCCTCATATTTTCTTGAGCATCTCTTAGACTGCACCTTTGTCTCCTTGGTAACCAAGTCCACCAACTTTTGACAAAACTTGTGATTAGAGTAAAAATTTGAATAAATCATTTTCACACAATAAATCTTGATAGTATGATTTGTTTTGATTTTTAGAAGTGGTAAGACTTATAAAATACAATACTTATATAATAAGCATCCATTTGTTAACATTAGATAGCTACAATAGTTAATGAACTAACAATTAAATATAATTCTTAGCATTCATTAGTTTTAGTTAATATTAATTTACTAATACATGATAAATCAAAAGATGTATCTGTTAACATTTTATCATTATATCTGGTAGTTTAATGATAAATAGCCATGATAGCTTTGGTCCATTAAATTATATTAACAGATACAGATTACGTTTTGATTAATACATATTAAAATGAAGTAAAATTAAGAAATATTTTTAGTTAGTTAGTGTTAACTAATGTAGTTAATGTGAACAAAACCTAAAACCTGTAAATTGTTACCCAATAGTTTTGTTGATTTTTATTTTTCATTTTTAGGATTGAAAGCCTATGTTAACAACAAGTGAAAATCATGACAAAATGTTGCAATTTTTATGTTTTAATGTGGCTTCCATATAATACAAACCAACCGTTGAGTATTTAACCTGTATTTGTATTTGTTGCTAGTTCTGTAAATAAGGCTTTACCTTTTTGAGCATGATGATTCCCTCCTGATTGTGCTCGTTGGTGGTGATGTCAAACATGGCCCCTCCATCTCCAGGGACGATGTTGTATTCCACCTCTGCGTTTTTACCTATGTCCAGATCATGAGCTTTGATTCGGCCAACCGCTGACCCGACTGCTGATGACTCCGGTACACGCAGATGGAAGATGCCTGTAGAATCAGAAACATGTTCTTTAAGCACTTGTTGGGGAAACTACTTTAAAAACTAGTTTTGAGAAAATGATCCATGTTTGGAATAACATGTACCAATGAATTTAAAAAAAGTGTTCTTTCTTCACTAGCTATGTTCAGCATTTTGTTTCAATCTATTCAATCTTTAATCGTCTGAAAGAGAAATGTCATATACTTGATGGTGAGTAGGCTATATCTATGGGTTTTTTTTTTGGGGGGGGGGGGGGGGGGGGGTGAACTAACCCTTTAGGTCGGAACACCTAAATTGTTTAAAATCTCCTCTTGTGGTCGGAAAAAGAAAGAAAGACATGCGGCATTAGAACAGCAGGGTGAGTAAATGAAAATGAACCCTTTAACACCAGGAGTGTGTAGCATTGATTCTCCTTATATGTTCACTAATTTCTTAATGCACATATTTACATTTCCTTAACAACAGATCCATACTGCCACAGTATTCTGTCAACCCGATAAGATAAGACATTATTGTTGGGAAGAGCGTTTGATAACTGCCTCAATGAACTTGGCTGTAAATGTGACATAAAAAGCAGGAATGTGGTGTTAATGAATGAATCAAATTTGTGGGGGTTTTTTGTGGCTAAACTACACTGTGAAAACAGCTGAGCTAATGTCACGCTTCTAAAACTGTAGTTAAGTTAGTAGAATGGATACTTTTAGTTAGTTACCCCTATGATGGTGAAGCCACATGCACGGTAGGCACAAACAGATCATGCTGATTAGTAAAAACGAATGTGTTGAGTAGCCATGCTTGCAAAATAACACCTCAGCTAATTAAGAAGTCATTAGATGCTTTAGTGCAATGCACCAAAAAACAAACAACAAGAGAGAAAGAGGAAGATTGAGAGCGCGAGAGAGAGACAGAGACACGGCCCAGAATGCAGCAGTCATCATAGTGCCCTCCTCTGAGACATACAGATGGAAATCTACTTCTCTCCCAGGATATTACTAATATTTACACAGCGAGAAAACCAGTGCTCATCACTGAAACTCAACATGATTTCTATTTCACGATTTCTGAGCGCAAATGGAGCTTGTTCACATACACCTGTTTAAAGTCTTGGCTTTATTTCAGTGGAAAATAAGCAAAGGAAGTTCTACAGTATAAAAATGCATAAAATAGGGGGCCAAGTAGACCGCATGTTCATTTTATGATTACTTGCACTTAGGAAACTTAATTCTTTTCTGAAATCTCAATTTATGCATATTCAAATCTAGCATGTTGATACACTCAAAAACCAATGACATTTCTCTTTTTACTACTTCTCTGGGGGTGCTAAATATGCTGCAAACAAGATTTATAGATTCAAGATTATTTATTTATTTTTTGAAAATTGCTGGCATAAATTTTCTCCATGAATGAATTCCATTTTTAAGCTTTCCTACTGTATATGTATTAAAAAGAAAATGCTGCAAATGTATACTGCCAGCGAAAGGTTTAGACACACTTGCCTGAATTTATGCTTCTCATTATCTTAAAAACCTTATGATCTAAAGGTTCATGCCTAAATGCTTTAAATGTGTTTTGTGGACTGAATTAATTATGCCTACTAAAATTTTAGTATTTTAAAAAGAACACATGGCATACTTTTTAATGTTAAAAAGCTTCCAAGGATGTTTAAGCAAGTGTAAATAATAAAGATTTGTATTTGTTTAATATTTTAGTCATACTTGCATTTGTAGAGGGAAAAATCTGAATAATAATAAAACAATAATAATGAAATAATGGAACAAATGGAAGTATGGCAATTATATAGTAACTATTAAAAAAATCTGATTATACTTTATTTTGATGGTCCATTCTAGTCATTTTGTTGACTAAGTAATGTTGCATCTACATGTCCACTAACTCTCATTAGAGTATGTAGGAGTAGAGTTAGTTTAATAAGGGGTTTGGGTTAGTACTACTAATGAACTGTTTGTAGCCATTAACATTGAGTGGAACAACACTGACTCTTCTTCCTGTAAAGTTTGGGGAGGCCACTGCTTGTTAAGTTACTTTATCTACAGTATTTGTGCAATTCTTGTTCATTTCCTGACCAGTGATTTCTAACTAAGACCACTAAATATTTAGCCATTTTTGGCTTGGTCCAGGGGCAAAATTTCCATTTGAGTTATTTAATAGTTTTGATGGCTTTATTATTAACTCTTTCCCCGCCAAACACAGAATTTCCCGTAATTTGTGAGAAAACGCTTCCCGGCAAAACACAGAATTTTCCGTGTTTCCACTGTTCGATGCTAGTACGCATCTTCTGAATGAGTACAGAATATCCTGGTCAAAACAAAGGCGAAGAAGATGCAAAAAAACAAGTATGTAAGTAGATGTATATGTAAAATAACGTGAGCATCAACATTAAACATCAAATAAATCAAAACTATCTAATGTTACTGAATGAAATGTGGACCCAGGACTGAGTAAGCATTAGAAGTGTTGATGGACTCGATCTACTCCATCTGTGTTTGATCATCGTTCTGATTTTGATCTGGATACAGTCTTTCACAAAAATGTGATTTTCCCATGTTGTTTGTTTAAAATGTTGCTTTTTTCTGAAATTTACCCAAGTGTTGATAAAAAAGGAATGCACGAAGCTAGAATAAAGCGTTTTTTTTGTTTGTTTTAAAGAAGAAGGTCAGGTCTTTCTTTTGATATATTGCATGCTCAGATATTCATACATAATTCATGATTTTTGTTGATCAAGGTCTGACAGCACATTTTTACTCTTAGGTGAGTGATTAGCGGAGCACTTTGCCTGCACATTAAATCCCCCATATGTCAGCAAACCAATGAGAACGCGGCAAAATAATGACGAAACATAACAACAAAACATAGGCGCCAAAGCTGCTGTGGATCTGCTTACCCAGAACTCAGTGGCAGATTTGAAGAAAATGACCATCGTTTGGCAAAGAAATAAATGACGGAGATTTACATATGTATCGCCAACATTTTATAATGTAAGCTTTATGGTACACCTCAACCAAATGGTAAATGGACTGCATTTATATAGCGCTTTTAATAGACCCTATGGCCATCCAAAGCGCTTTACATTTTGCCTCGCATTCACCCATTCATTCACCAACGGCGATGTCAGCCATATAAGGCGCCATCCAGCTTGTCGGGAGCAGTTGAGGTTAGGTGTCTTGCTCATGGACACCTCGACACTTGGTCAGGTGGAACCAGGGGTTCGAACCACCAACCTTTCGGTTTGTAGACAACCTACATGAACCACTGAGCCACTGCCGCCCCAACAAGGGAATTTACAGTCATTTATATTGTTAAATGTTAATTAGGTAATCCACGACAGGCTCGAGTATGCAGAGCATTCGCAGCAAAAATGGACCATATGCCCCTGAATTATGCATTGTCTTACTTTTGGAGAACCTAGGTGGGTTGTCATTGACGTCACTCAGGGTGATGTTGATGGTGGTGGTCCCTGCCAGACCCCCTAACTGGCCACCCATGTCTTTGGCCTGGATGAGAACCTGATACAGCTCCTTCACTTCACGGTCCATGTTGGGTAGAGCTGTCCTGATCACCCCTGTGCACATATTAAAAGAGAGTGAGAGTGTTAATAGGAAGAAGAGACCAGAGAAAAGGACGATAAAGGGATCATGAAGTAGACAGAGAGTGCAGAGGCAGGTATCAGTATGTGGAGAGAATCGGATTACAGAAAAGATGGTAAGGTGAGGAGAAGAATAGGGTTTAGACCCGAGAATGAGGCCTGCTGAGAAAGGGATGTGAATGGTAATCTAAAATAACAGACACAATTGAGAAGAAAATTGATAGCGGCAAAAAAAAGAAAGAAAAGCAAATGGATTGAAGTCTGTAGCATTGTGGAAAAGGAAACCAAAGCAAATTGAACTTAAAGGTGCAGTGTGTGATTTCTATGCTATTTTTGGTGTTCTGAAAATCGATTAACCTCTCAGCATGACCTACCCACATTACATTAGTCTTGTTTTAGGGTTCAACCTAGTGTTTGTGGGTTATTATAAGTTAATCCTGCTTCACAAAGTTTGCTACACATTTAAAATTTAGATATTAAAAATAACTCTTTATCTATTAATGGGTGATGTTTTGCTGGACTTGACCATTATCAACATATTCTCTGACTGTTAGAATTAAAAGAATAAGGTTTAATACATGTGAAGCAGCATTTGTGGCATAATGTTAATAAACACAAGAAAATGATCCTGAAGGTTATGGTTACGGTGAGGCACTTACTATAAAAGCAAACATGGCCATAAAAAAAAAAAAAAAATCAGTTTAATCTATTTTTTAATCTATTTAAAAGCCTAAAGCTTATTATTATTTCAACAACTTGTGTATTATATACTCTCTTCATTTTTTGTGGTTGTAATAGCTATTACATAGTTTTTTCTGTGTTAACATGGAATTTTTTTTGTGTCTTGTGGTTAGACATTTGAAACAGTATTTTAACACAGTATTTTTTTTTCTTCTTGATTGTGACGTGTTTCTAAGTAAAATGGCTTCTAAAATACAATTTTAAGGTGTGACTTGATTTTGTTAAATCGAAAATTGATTAGACATCCCTAATGGTAGGGAATGTGAATGTTCCTGCATTCAAAATACATTTTTGTGGTAATCTACATTTGTGCCACAAGATTGGCCTTCACTTGTATTGAACCCGGAGTATTCCGTTAAACAGATTTTTTTATGTACATTTAATACATCATGTATGACTTTTGTCTTGATTTAGCCTAGAAATCTAGACGCACCATAGCGCCAGCAAATGTGATTTGCAGCCAGGTTCATCTAGAAACTTTCCGTCGACTTGCAAGCTTGAAAAACCAAACTCTGGTCAGGCCAATCACATCATGTATAGAGTTGGTGGGCGGGCTCAACATAATGACGGCAGAGTTATGAGGGTTCTGCATGAATTCCCTTTTACTTCCCTGCTAACATTGAATGGCACTGAAGTCATTCCTAAATAAGAAAGATGTGTTCAAAGTTTTCAACGGAAACGGCAAAACTTAAATCTATCAACTAGCTCCGCTGCTGGAAAAACACATGGGATTTAGCCACAACCCGCTACTAATAGTACTCTGATCATTTGTAGTGCGATCCAATTGTGTGTATAGGGAATCTAAAAGCCAACTGATTATTCCGCCCCTCGGATTGAGCCTTGCCAGTCGTGTGTTCCCAGACCTAACATCTTGATGTGGCTTGTTAGGCTAGTTTTAAATGGCTTCTTCACATAGAAAGTTCATACTAGTTGATATTGGCATACACATTGAAAGTTGTTGAACGTTGAATAGGTGTTTATGTACATTTGTGCATCAGTATGTTAATGTATCTATAGTTTTTACCACAATGACAATGAATTAACCATTTTTGCCGTTTAGTTTCCATAAATGCTTTCGGTCGACACATTAGAATGTGTCTACATAGTACATTAAACGCTGGAAAAATATATGGCTATGTGGTTCTTTGAAGGAAATAATTCTTGATATTACATTATACCCCCTTCAGAACACATTATTGCTTCTAGCAATCAGCTGTAAAAAAGGGAAAAGCTCTCCTGGGTTCTTTAAAGTTCCAGCACATAAATGGTACCACAGAATTTGAAAATGTTATCCTTGGGCATCTGTCTGTAAACACCGTTCCTGAAACTAGTGAAGTACACCTTTACCTTCAAGTGTTTTTCTCTAGCTAAAAGATCGAGGTCAGTCCTAAAGCTTCTGATACTTAACAGTCTTAACAAGCCACTGCAGCAACACCTTTCCTCGCTTTTCTTCCATAAAGCACAACTAATGCATTTCCCAACGCCACAAGAAGCTTTCCTCAGATCAAGAGAGCACTTCATAGGATGAATTAGATATGGCATTGAGCAGTTAAAAAGGCCACAAACCTTCATACAATGGCAGTTTCAAATAAAACTTAAAAGGGATGTCACGTGTGATTCTCTGGACCTTTTACATGAGGATCTGTTTTGAGACTTTAGTTTTGCATCGACAGATCTCTCTTTGAAGTTTGTCTCAGTAATTAAAGGGATAGTTCACCTAAAATTTTGAGTAACACTTTATAATAACTGCATGCTATGAATCATTAGTTAAGCATTAGTAAATAATTAATTCATCATTTCTAAAGCATTGACAGACATTAATAAGCATTTTATTTAAAACTATAAATGCTTTATTCTTGATTTATAATCATGTCTATAATGTTTTAAATTGTATTTTTATACTTTATTAAAAGTATTACATTATTTGCAAACCAGTTATTTAGGAGTCGTCAGTGGTTCATAAGATTATTTAGACCTGTAAGTAAATAATTTATAAACTCATAAACAATTCAAACTCATAAACAAATGTGCATACATGAATCTTATTTTAGTTGTAGGTTTAATAAATGCTTCATTAACATGTATTCCTGTAGTTATAAGACATTTAGAAGTATTCAGTTAACTATTTTTTGTGAGATTTTGTGACTGATTCATAGCATGTAGTTATTATAAAGTGTCATCAAATTTTGTAATTTACTGTATAATCATGTATTTTTCTTACACAGAAAGCAGAAACTCTGCTCGAGATCTTCCTTTTGTATTTTAAAGATGGAAGAAATGAAATAACACTACATGGATTGGAACTACATGGGGGTGATTAAATGATGGCAAACTTTGATTTTTGGGGGGTGAACTATTCCTTTTAGGTGTGTGTTTCCCGAGTCTATTTTCTCTGTGTTGCATTTTACACTCTGCCTCCCCCCACCCCCACCCCCTCCTTCCTCTCACAGCTTTTGTTTACTGTCGATTTGTGTTGGCATTTTTTTTATTATGGCCTGGGCCAAAACCAGATTTTTCTTCCTTACTAGTCATTTGATTTGTTCGGCTGCAGAATGTCACCCTTTGAGCCCCCACGGGTTTGCTGATATCAGGATATTATATTTTTATTCCTGTTTGCTATGCTTTATACTTGTACAACGGGGCTGTGAACATACGGAAAACCAGTGTGAAATGCTCGCACATGTTCTTCTGTGCATAAAGTTTACCTTGCAGGTTTGTGATTTTACATATTGGGTATTACAGCCCATTGAATGCAGTGGACGGACATTTGTAGATTCACATTCACTGTGGTAAATGCCCCTGAATATTGCATAACAAATATTCACTGGCAGAAAATAAAAGGCAGTTTATTTGCTGCATCATTTGATCTGGTGTTACAGTTCCTCCAGCCATATAAACAACACAAAAATCCATTTGCTTTTACCATGCTGACTTTATTTTCTACTTGGAGGGTATTGTGGTCTGAAAAGTAGCACCTGATTGTATAATTATAGCTATTTTCAGGCCTGTTTAGCTGACAGGATGCCCGTTTATGTTCCGCTATTTGAAATTAATTGTTCATTTTAAGTTACAAATCCATTTTCTTGGCTGGCCACATTATCAAATCAAACTGCCAAGCTTATTTGTCTAATAGGGTCAATGAATGTAATTATGTTGAAACCTGTGAACTGTGAAATTAATGAGCCTAGTCTGTTGTTATTACTCAAACAAAGCAGAGGATGTTTGTTATAATAATAATTATTTCCATTTTTAATGTAGCAAACATTTTTCTGTACGTCTTCTATGAAATATTAAGGAGTGCTTTACCTGTTTTAGGGTCTACGGAGAAGTACGGCTGGCCGTGTAGTATGCTGTACACCACCCTGGCACTGTTGCCGTATGTAGGGTCGTCTGCATCTGTTGCCGTTACTTTCATCACGTACGTACCTGCAAAGAGACAGAGGATATTTGTAACTGCATGAATATATATATATATATATATATATATATATATATATATATATATATATATATATATATATATATATATATATATATATAATATGTATGTGTGTGTGTGTGAGTGTGAAAGAAGTGCTTTGTTCAAGGTTATAACTGTAATAGCTCTTAACGGCCCCCAGTAGATTGAATGTTGGGTATGACCGTGACTCCAAAACTGGCCTATGTAGGCAAATCATTATATGCGTTGGTTCTGATGGACTGACATAAAAGCAAGTAGATTCCTATGTAGGCCTTCTACTGCACTTCGATATGTCTGAAATAGCAGTTTTTACATTACAAAGGCAGCACTTTTAAACTGCCCAATAAATGACAAACAATCTGTACTGTAGAATGAGCTGATGGTCACGGGCCGCTGAATCACTGTTTTACTGAAATTGCAGAATTCTGCACACCAACCATCTCGCAGTTTAGCAGCAATCGTGTGTTGTTCTAGAACAGTTTCCTGATTGTATCCATATCGCACCCTTGCTTTTGGTATATTGCTTATAGCAGTGATCACCAACCTTTTCAAGCCAAAGATCTCTGACCTTGGACTTGGTAAAAGGCAAGACCTACCTATATATATATTTTTTCATCGTTTAAGCAAATTTATGTATTTATTTGGCCTTAAAAAAAAAAAGAAATTAGAGTAAAGCACTGGATTTGAATCACAATCCAAACAAATACACAACTAACATGTAAGCTTGTTTTATGTATTTTTTTTATTTTTTAGCAAATGCAGAATGGTCGGAGTCTGACTTTAGCTTTGTAAAATTGTTACATCACCTGCAGCCAAAAAAAAAAAAAAAAAAAAAAGACCTGAATGAAAATTATTATTTGTACTCTTTGACAGAAAGTGGAACTTATGGAAAATAAGCGTTTATTTGGGTTCCGCTGTAAAAATGGCATCACCACTATTCTTAAGTATCTTTCTAAAGTATTTTTCCTTTATTTCAAGCATCACTAACAGTGATCTTGTTGGGCCTAATTACACATGGTCACTTCTTTTGTTTTTACTGATCAGATATCTATTTGATTTATCTATTTTATATTTTATTCACATCTTTAATTCCCACGCTATATAGTTTACATCACTGAAATCAACACATATGAGCTCCATTTTATTCATCAACAGCTCATTTAAAAAAAAAAAAGGCCGCAATAGTAGAGAAAGCGGCATAAGCACTGGTAAGCTAGACTTTAAGAAAATTATTTTTCTTCAACTTTAATGATTGATGATGAATTTTACTTGCACTTACTTACACTTCCATTTGCGGTATTTCATTTTTTTTTTCGGAGAAATTATTGCAATGCAATTTTTGTGCAAGTCTGGAATAGAGATCAGCCAAATTAAACTTAAAACCAATTTATGGATGGTCGATTTGTGCGGTCTGAATATAATCTCAGCCTCAGACATTAAGGCCACAGACCGCTGGCTGAATGTCTGATGCATATGGCACACTTATATGAAAACACTTCAGGAGTTTTGAAGTCGTCATCTGATCAGTTGAATTCTACAAGATGTCCACCGGACATGTGTGTTGCATTCTTTAAAGGTCACGTTTTCACACCTAAACATGACATGGAACTAAAAGAAATGTGATAGAAATGAAATTACATGTCAGTCAAACGATCTCTTGGATGATCCTTGACCAATGAAAGCTGCGATGGAGGCCAGACCTTCCGCCGTCAATCTGAATCTATCATTAATTAAATAGTATATAAAGATATTGCATTTATGCTATATTATTTCAAACACTTCCTTTATTAGAAGCACACGCACTGCAGAATTGTGCAAAATAAAAGGGATATTTCATAAGAAAGTACATAGGGTCAGTTTTGATTTTATCTGGTCTTTTATGAAATCTCTCACACCACAAAGTAGAATGAATTATCACAGTGTACCGTTTGAGATGTGAAAATAAACTTGAAGGTCTTGGAGGAGAGAGAGAGGGAGAGAGAAAAAAACAAAAAACAAACAAACAAAAGAAAGCAAGAAGTAATTGTACAGATTTTAAATCAAGGCCATTTCCCAATGGAAGTAATTTTCAACCAACTGATGCAATTACATTTTTTTTTCTTGTTGTTCTCTCAGCAAACATCAATATGCTTTCAGATTGCTCTGGCCTCCACACAAAGAGGTGAAAAGCATTAAAAACCCACATAGTTCACCTCCTTTAAATGACCTCCAAATTAGAGTCACATTCTGTCAGACCAAAATCCTCTAAACCGATAAAAAAATACATCTAAAGTCAAGAAATATGGGAAAAGCCAAGGCAGAATTGCAGGAATCCTCCTTTGTGTGTAACAGAAAGACTCACTTATGCCTTTGTGGTGGCTGCAGCCACAATAGAAATCACACAAATGTCTGCAAAATAGGCCTATAACTTCAATGTTGGACTATGGTGTACGTAAAACCTATTCACATTTCACTATCTGAGATCATGAGTAGCTTTGATTCACCTGGGAAGGGGGAGGGTTTCATTTCATTTTCGTTGCCATTCAGATCAAGGAAAAGGCAATCTCAAAGTGAATTACCCTGATCTGTCATCCTCGGGGGAAGCAACATGAAAAGGGCTTTGGTGCAGGATAGGGCATGTAGTTTATTAAGCTTGACACCAAATTGTATATCAGAGTTGTTTTTTTACCTCTTGCCTTGCAAAGCTTTCCTTATTTATTTACTTTATCTGAATATATTTGGCTAATTTTTCCTAATTTAGTTTTGGAGGTCTCCTACAGCATACTCGTCATCATAATATCATATTGCACATCACCAACTTTTGCAATGATCATCAAACAACTTAATGCATAAATCTCTAAATCACTCCTGCTGCATCCCAATTCGCCTACTTATACTACGTCCTCAAAGTATGTACTCTTTTGTGAAGAAAAAGTATATACTTTTGAGTGTGTGGCAGAAAAGTATGCAAGCTTCGGGACTACTTGGCCATATTTAACGGACTCTGTCGGTTAGTTACGTGCATCCAATCACCGTTTAACTGCCCTGGCATCGTCAGATTCTTCACAGTTCAAATCCTCCACATTCAGTTTAATCTCCTACCGTATCGGAGAGAAATGTAGCCGCACATTGATCTGCCATGTGTGGGTCTTTAACCCTTAAATGCATACCTCGGGTCGTTAGCGACCCGAGACGTCATTCACTACCCTGCTCCTCTTTAATTTTTTAAAGTTAGACATCAACCTTCTTTGTATTCCTCAATCAATCCATTTTAAACAATACAACATGCCTGTTTTTTCACTAGTTTTTTGTCAAAATTGAGGGTCGCTAACAACCCGAGGTGTGTAGGATTGCACATATTTTTTTTGCACAATGATAAATTCATCTATAATGACGAAAAAGGGCACAATTGACCAATGTCTGATACACAATGATGAAGTGACGTTTCACTCATAGTTATCTCTGACAGAAAACGAAACAATAATAATTATAATCTGCAAAACTTGAAATGGCTTAGTGATTTACAGCAGAGAGCAAGTACTAAACACAATCAACTATTAGTGTCACTGTCTCTTGATGATGGATGTGCTCAAGAAGCTGTCAGCAATCAAAATATTGATTTTGAAGACGTTGAAAATGAGTTTGGAGAATATGCTCGAGATCGCGAATATGAGGCAGATGCTGAATATACTGGTAAACGAACTCTGACGAGGAGAGATGTTGATGGTATCAAACATCTGCTCAAACTGAATCCTTCCAAGCTCCAAAAGGTAACGAAATAGGTTTTATTTTATTCTTCTGCAAGTGTTACTCTAACATCAGGAGTTTTATATATTATCACGACAGGTAGAGGTCTATGTTAAATATAGATCCGGGTCGCTAACGACCCGAATATGTAAGAATGTTTGGCGAAACAGTCATGCATATAATTAATGCAGAGACTCTCCTCATGCAGTTGAAATATAATGATGCATTAAAAGTTAATGGCCAAACGAATGAGAAATATGAAATATAATGTGAACAACACTGAATAAATATATTTTTGTCAGGTTAAATATTGATAGGTGGTCACTCAAACCCCTTTATTAACTTCTCTACTTAAACGTCGCACATCCGTCATGTTTGTAGTTTTTTAACGCTTTTCATCAGCGTTTGTAGTTCTAATCGAATCCTTGTCCAACTCGCAATGGGTTGTGAGCAATATCAGCCGTTAGAGTACACATCAATCCGTACTTCGAATTCTGACCGGAAATAGTAAACCATCCGGGTATCTTTGGAATACTCTTTTCAACATATGACGATTTGAGACAAAGGCCCTGTCCCAAATAGCTTCACTTCATGTGCACTTTCGGTCTTGTGGACTTACAATGGCCATAGCGTGCATGAATCTGTTAAGTCCACAAGACCGTAGGGTGTCCCATTCCTCATTTAAGCTTAAAGAAGGGTGCTCGTGAGCGCACCCTTTGCGGCTGCTATGCGCCCTCGATGTGCACTTCAACAAAGCCCGTAAGTTTGCGAGCTACGCAGAGGACTTCTACCCGGCAGTCAAAGCGGCATTACGTTGTGAAAGTGCAGACTCAAAGGAAGACCGTGAGGGTTTAGGGTGCCATTTGGGACAGGGCCATACTAATTATATTTTTGAATACTATTTAGTATGGATAGTATGCGAATTGGGACGCAGGGTCCTTTCCACAAGCTACTCTGCCCTGATTGGCTAAATGGCCCAGTCTGTTTTAATTGGTCTACCACAACAGCCGGTAGTTAAACGCATATTACCATAACTGAACATCAGCTCTGGAAGCTTCCTCAGTCCTCAGTGATTGTACTCACTGTAAGGACATTAAAGATGCAATTGATTTTACCATTTAAATCAGAGCACGATGAAACATTGGAAGAACTAGTTATTCAATCCGAACCTCCACTGCAATGCCGACTTGAGGTACATTATGCACTGTTTCAACTGTAATTCCTCACCATCAGCATTAACAAGAGTTAAACTATGTCATCAACAAATCCATGTGGATATTTCTAATTTATTGCAGTGCATATGTGGGAAGCATATTAATGGCAAAGCATGCTTTAGCCGAGCACCAAAGGGAACGGGTGCTTCTCAATCAGATCCCTAGTTCAGTAGTCAGGGCATTTATCAGGACATAAGTCAATGGGCTGACTCCCTTATCAGTGCCCTGACTACTGAACTAGGGATCTGACTGAGATGCACCCAATGACTGATGTAAATTGCATAGACACCGTTTTAGGTAATAGTGGCTAAAAGTATTTCAGTAAGACTGTAAGAGACCTACACAATAAACATGAAACAATGTATTTTGAACACCCGGTAGAAAATATATACCTTAATAATTATTCATACTTACATGTTTTGATTCTGAGGAGCAAGCTGTCCAAATAAGCGGACCCATCTTTCAAGAGCAAGCATTTTTCAAATCCTGCATTGAATGTTTGAGAAAGTGTGTAGTTGTTTGAGGGCGGACAACGTAAATTTACAACTGTGTTATGGTTCTACGTCAAATACATTCACATAATGCCCACAATTATGCATTTGATGTAGAACCGTAACACAGTAGATTTTGAATTACAAACCAATCCAATTTGTCCAAGCAACAAAGTTCCAAACAGCAGAACCATAACGCATCTCACAGCAAGTGTGTTACTGAACGATTCAGCGTTTTGAATTAATCGTTTGAAAAAAAGATTCAATGACCTGTTTGTAAACGACTGCCTCATTCATGAACGAATCAGCCGTTTGAATGAATCGTTTAAATGAATGACTCAATGACTCACTCATTAAGACTTACTTGCTGCCACCTACTGGTGGTTTAGTTTCATGTTTAAACACAGGTACTTTCCAACATTTCTGATTTGTTTATTCAAAAATAAAAAATCTCATAACATTATTTAATGCAATTGTAATTTTTCAGTATAAATTATTTAATTTGATTGGCATCAGCCATATAGTATCTTATTTTAATTTAACGTATAGATAAAATGTAAGAATATAATATGAAATATATATATATATATATATATATATATATATATATATATATATATATATATGTGTGTGCTTAATGTCAAGCTCTGCTTTATTTATCATGCACTTTCGACTTTGTAGAGTGTTTTATGTTCAGAGTAATAATAGGGCACTTTAATAAAATAATTAAATAAATGCCAAATTCTAAACAAAGCTGTTTGCCATTTGCTCTGTGCTTAAGAGAAGAAAGTTGCTGATTAAAATCGGTGATCACATGTACGGTGTGCTGTAACAAGTGATTTGCCTCCCGTAATTTTCAATTGTACCATATCAGCTTCCTTTCTCAGCATCAACTCTCTATGCACTCTGTATTTCAAGTTGTTTTATCATTATGATCATCAATAATGATATATCACATGATATCTTCATGGGATAATCTTATCCAACAGTGATTAATTGCATTCATAACCTCGACTGTTTTAACATAGACGGGTCTTTATTCCATAATTAAATATCTTGAGTTCACTTTCTTGATTTTGAAACTCCAATGGCTTGATGAATGCAGTTTATTTATGTATATGTGGTTGTTGGTAGATAGATGACCTCATAGTCAATAAACATGGCTTAAAAGCCAAGTAATTTTACATGATAGTTTTATGTTTTTTTTTTTTGTAATAATAGGCCTATTTCACATCGCTGCTCTCTGCAGCCACACGGGAAACATATGAATAGACCAACTTAATTACATGCTACAACAGACCACTCAACAGTAGACATAGCATAGTACTGCGATAAGTAAATTATACAAAAACATAGGGTATCAAGACAAAAACATAATTGCAATATTTTAAAATAACCTCACGTTGTTTACTTGCATATCATTTGTTTCACAATGTTGAAGCACAGCAGACTTCTTTTCAAACATTTACAGATTTATAATTAGTTCCACCAAATCTTGCGTTTCCTAAAATAGTCAGTTCATTCAGGCCCATTTTAAGACTGTTCTCTCACAGGGCCTATGACTACAAATGATTATGAGTCCCAGAGAATTACTGCTTCTGTTTACTGCGCTGTAACATTGCAGGCAATTCCTGAAGTTCATAAAGCAACTTTGTCAAAATTACCGTTCATTAAAAGTGCTATAAAAAATACCTCAGAATGGAATTCATTTGGATTATAGTGAACTAAATGGAAACAACGGGGTTTATGCTCTTAGTTTGAAAGTTGTTTGAGCTGAATTGTGAATTGTTCGAGGCAGAACATAGTTTTATGACATGAAAGTCTATGCTTAGCATTTCTCATAAACACCTTTTATTCTTATAAAAATAAGGCTGTTTTGAATTTATCAGCTTCATGTTTTGTCAAAATAGCTGTGAACTTGTGGGCAGTTGTCAGACTCTGTTTTGTGTATTTAATTTTGATTAGATTGCAGTTCTGTGTTTTTGTGTCCCAAATTTGGTAACACTTTATTTTTCAAAGACATTCTAAAAATATAAGAAACTGCACATTCTTGTCAACTAACTCTCAGTAGAGTATTAGTAGACTGTTTGTATAATAAGTTGACATGTAGTTGCAAAGTTACTTATAGTCAGTAGAATGTCTGTTGGGGGAGCTTCAAAATAAAGCAGATATTAAGCAATAAACTAATACTCTAAGGTCGCGTGTCCACCAAAGTGTTTTTCAAAGTTCAAAGTGTTCACGCAGCTGGATGGCATTTTCAATTGTTTTCAATAGAAGCACCACGTTTTTAGAACGCCTGGAGCGCTATGAGATGCTGAGCGATACTGTACATTGTATCTGTAATTTTATATAGAGTCACTACAGTAACTGCGATATTTACTGGACTATAACGTCAGCTTCAAACCACATGCACAAGCGTCGATAGGTCAGAACCAGTGCGGGGAGCGGGAGCTGCGCGTGCGCTGGCTCGCTGTGCATTCACCTGCTGTCCCAATTCGCCTACTTATACTACGTCCTAAAAGTATGTACTCTTTTTGTGAAGAAAAAGTACATACTTTTGAATGTGTAACAGTTTTGGGACATACTACTTCGTCATTTTTAACGGATTCTGACGCTTAGTTACGTGCATCCCATCATCGCTTAAACTGCTCTGTCAATCATTGTCACTGTTAAAATCCTCCACATTCAGTTTCATTTCCTAACGTATCGGAGAGAAATTAAGTAGCATGTTGATCTGCCATTCGTGGGTATTAATTCAGAGACTCTCCTCGCGTTTGCAGTTTAAATATAATAATGCATTTAAAAGTTAATGGCCAAACGTGTCATTACAAAAGTTCACAATGCTGCTTCAGGTAAAATATAATATGGATAAAATATTTTTGTCAGGTAAAATACTGAGTTGGTCACTCAAATCCCTTTATCTAAACCTCGCTACTTAAATTTCCTGTAGCTCAACCAGTAGAGCGTGGCGCTAGCAATGCCAAGGTCATGGGTTCGATTCCCAGGAAAAGCAAGAATTGACAAAAAATGTTTACCTTAAATTGCAATGTAAGTCGCTTTGGATAAAAGCGTCTGCCAAATGCATAAATGTAAATGTCAGACTCGCACATCCGTCATGTTTGTAGTTTTATTATTATTTTCATCCGCGTTTGTAGTTCAAATCGAATCCTCGTCCAACTCACAATGGGTTGTGGGCAATATCAGCCGTTAAGAGTGTGCATTGAACCGTACTTTGAATTCTGACCGGATATAGTAAACCATCCGCGTATCTTTGGATTACTCTTTTCAATATACTACGATTTGGGACTTATGCTGCCTTCAGGTTCTATCGGAATTATCGTAAATACGAGTTTTCGAGGTAAAAATTGCACATGAACGCTATTTACGGATTCACTATTTGCAAGCAGGCATATCACCCTGTACCCCAAGACTGGTTTCTCACTGAAGCTAAGCAGGGCTGAGCCTGGTCAGTACTTGGATGGGAGACCTCCTGGGAAAACCAGGTTGCTGCTGGTAGAAACACATTCTCACTCCCAATTCTTCACATATTGACGCTTGGTCAGGACCCCTCGGTGTTACATTTTAACGAACATTCATTTCAATGAGAAACCTTTGCCGTCATACACAGATGCGTTGGTGGGCATATCATCATAATTAAATGTCCTTCTGAAAAAGAGTAGGGGTGTAGCATCCTGGAAAAAATTGCCCATTGGCAAATCAGCCAATCAGCTTGTGTGTGGTGGTCGTTCTAGTGCCATATGGCTGCCATTACATCATCCAGGTGGATGCTGCATATTGGTGGTGGTCGAGGAGATTTCCCCTCTTCTATATGTAAAGCAAATGAAATGTCACAAATTATTATTATTATTATTTAAATGGTGCAATTTGCGAGCGGAAGGACTGAACGCTTCTCCAGAGAGGAATCCTAGGCACATATTACTAACGAGCCCTTTAAATAATAAAACAACACAGCACTATTGACTTTGGCACCAACAATGCACCTAAGCACACCTGGTTTTCAGACCAGCAAGCCCAGAGGCAAACAGATGGGTGCAAATGCATTTGCTATTTAAACGACATGCAGGTATGAAAATGGTAACTGTGTCGGGCTGAAACTAGCAAAAAACACTTGTGTCGCACATGGCATGCACTCTCAGAAAAAAAGGTACAGTGCTGTCACTTTACTTTAAGAGTGCAAATTAGTACCTTAAAGGTACATAGTAGAACCTTTTCGGTTTTGTACCTTAGGGTACCGCCCCAGTGACAGAAATGTACCTTTTTTAGTATATGATGTATGATAGGGCCTAAAGCGTGGGCAAATTAGCGTGAGCGCAATTCCCCCCAAAAAACAAAATAGGATTGGAAATTCATGTGACCTACTCACAAAACTCAAATTAAAGAACACAGCCATGTCATTTCTATAATGACCAACGCAAGAGTGTAACAGAGGCCAGCTAGTAGTAGTTGCTGTGTGAGTAATCCTCACTCCTCTGACCTCAAGAGACGCTCTAGCGACTGACGTTAGAGGTTGCAGCCTTTAGCCTCCTTGTTAGAGCGTCCGACTCTCATGCCGGCGGACCCGAGTTCGAGTCCCGCTCCGAACAGTAGGGGTTACATTGGTGCCGTGACCCGGGTGGGAGTGAGGTTTAGGGGGGTGAGTGTAACGGAGGCCAGCTAGTAGAAGTTGCTGTGCGAGTAAACCTCACTCCTCTGACCACAAGAGACGCTCTAGCGACTGACGCTAGAGGTTGCAGCCTTTAGCCTCCTTGTTAGAGCGTCTGACTCTCATGCCGGCGGACCCGGGTTCGAGTCCCGGTCCGAACAGAAGGGGTAACATTGGTGCCGTGACCCAGATGGGAGTGAGGTTTAGGGGGATGATTGTAACAGAGGCCAGCTAGTAGTAGTTGCTGTGTGAGTAATCCTCACTCCTCTGACCTCAAGAGACGCTCTAGCGACTGACGCTAGAGGTTGCAGCCTTTAGCCTCCTTGTTAGAGCGTCCGACTCTCATGCCGGCGGACCCATTCAATCAGATCAGCCGCAAAAACAACCTTGAAAACACTTTTTAGCACATTTTTTTCCACTGGGTGTCTTATTAAATCCTGACAGCAGTTTACACCAAAAGAGTTTTTTGGTTAACACCAAAAGAGGGTTTGCACTGGCACAATCTGCTAGTAAATCTGCCCCTTAGTACACAGCCCATTAGACATGCATGATTTTTCTTTCAAAATGATTGTGAAGTAAACAAATAAGAACCCATCAATATTACTTTAATTGTGCATATGTTTTTAAACTAAAAAAATTAATAGATGTTGTTCAGTAAACCCTGTTTTGTTTTGGCAAAATGAATGCAGAGACACGTTTGCAATGAAATATTATAAATGTCATTAACGATTTTTATTTTGCGTGTTTACATCTCTGTATGATTTCTGCTATAAACCTGTGATCAATTTTGTTCAAGTCTAATTACAAATAGTAAGTGTTTCAATAGCATGCAGGGAGAGGAAGTGCAAACGACAACAGTGGGCCTGTCTGTGATGTTTCCAACTAAACTGGTTAACAAACAAGCCTTCTTCTCTTCTTCAGAATATAAATCAGTGAAGTACCCAGTTAAATGTTATATAACACAAAGGAACCAGCCTTTCATCGACCATCATGTTTGCAGGGAAAGTAGCGTCCTATTACATAGCTCCCCAGCGTGGCCTCAGGGATTGATGCATTGTCTGCAATCATATTTGACATCATGATTAAGCATATTTGTCCAAATAATGGAGGCCATTATAACTTTAACAAGCTCTGCAATGTGTTCCATGAATGCAAGAGGATAGCGCTACATTGATCTGCTAGTAGTTACGGCGATTGGATTAGGCTGTGTGGAAATCAATACAACTTCTGGCCGGCTTTAGAGACGAGCCTGTTCAGAGAAGCAGAGACAGTAACAAAATAACGTCCCGTGCCGCCATCATCACCCAGAGCAGATGCCTTGGTGAAATAATCAGTAATACAATCAAGGTTTCTACCATGTGAGATGAGAATTCCTACTAGGGCTGTGTAATCCAGTTTGGTGGGGATTTGGAGCCCATGCACTTCTCATTATCTGACGGCACACAGTAATGTCTGGATTAGCTCCCCTCTGCCACGCCAATGAATATTTGGCAAACTCATAACATGAATAATATATGGCCTCTGGCATCCTCGCTGTAACACTGTGGCAATCATCAGTGCAGTCTTTAGGCTTCATTCCATCCCTCCCTCCCTCCCTCCCTCCCTCCCTCTATCCATCCATCCATTCATCCATCCCTGCTTCAACACTTGTTTACATTGTTCCATTATCCTAAATAACTTAAACTAAACTACTTTAATTTTAGTCACAACACACAATAAAAGGTATCTTGTTAATCAGAGTTTTTGTCCTAACCATATTTTAGGAACGGTTTATATTTCTGCGAATGGAACAACAGCATACAAATTATGACTATGATAATGTGAGGCACTGATTATGAGCTTTACCTAATGTTAAGATAATTTAATATGAATTTAAATATCATTCTGCCTGTCTTTTAGCCATACTGAAAATGGCAATGGATAAATAGTAGTTAGTAGACAAACAATTTGCTTGTCGCTGAAATCTTATTGCATCGCTGGTTCGGACATGGTGTAAGCTTCAATATGCCAATTTTCTAACACTGTGACTATAATTATTGTAACCTTAATGCTTCATTTCAGTGTCTGCTGAGCCCGTGTCAGTTGGTGTCTCCTCTAAATTTGCTTCACCGGCACGTCATCCTCAATAAACTCCGGCGTGATGACTCCGATCTTTCAAATATTCATATTCTTGTGTAATCGATGCATCATCCTCAATAAACCTCTTAGTCTCTTGCGTGATACACAGCAATTTTGAATATTCTGATCTAATATGATTTCTGACCTTTAAGTTTGCCAAAATAATAAATCATACACTGTGTGTTAATAGGCCAGAGGAGAACTTGCACCCCGACTGAGTCTGGTTTCTCCCAAGGTTTATTTTTCTCCATCATGCCCTGATAGAGTTTTGGTTCCTTGCCACTGTCACCTTTGGCTTGGCTTGCTCAGTTGGGGACACTCAAATTTTGATGCAAGTTATTTAACTAAATATCCAAATTAAATAAATTTATTAGGTTTTAATTAATTGTATTACCTATAATACTGATCTGCCAGCATTTTCGCTATATGATAAATTAAAATAAGCTGATAACATCACCGTTTTCTCCAGAGCGGCTGTACAGCCGAATCATATTTTGTTGCAATATTGTCCTGTTCAACACTGTGAAGCTGCTTTGAAACAATCGTCATTGTAAAAGCGCTATATAAATAAAGTTGACTTGACTTGACTTTAGGGTTAGTAGGGTTGTATTCATTAATTTAATATTTTTAAATTGTAAATCGAATAATAATCGTAGAACAATAAATGCTGTAAAACTATTGTTCATTGTTAGTTGATGCTTTTCTAACGCATGTAGTGAATCAACCCGATCACATGTAAATGCGAATAAATAGTACGATTGTGCAACGTCGTGGAATGTATACTACAAAACACATTTTGCCATGCATATGCTATGCTGTTTTTTGCGTGGATATGATACGCTCTTTATGGCATGTATATGACCCGCTCTTGGGTAGGATTAGGGTGGTGGGGTGGGGGGTTTGTACGTATAATACGCCATAAAGTGCGTATCATATTTACGCGAAAAACAGCGTTGCATATGCAAAATGAGTTTTGGTGTATACATTCCACAACATTGCACACTCATACTATGTATACGCATTTTCGTGAGATCCGCCTGAGTGAATTGAACCATAAACATAAATGCTACAGCAGAAGCAACCATCTTAATCTTCTTACCCACAGGTGACATCTCGGGTACACTAGCCGTGTAGGGGCCTTCCAGGAACTTTGGCTCATTGTCGTTGATGTCCTGCACCTTGATGACAAACTCTGACTCTGGTTCCAGTGGACGATTGGTGTCGAGGTCCACCGCTTGCGCTCGTAGTGTGTAGTAAGGCTTCTCCTCCCGATCCAGACTGCGCAAAGCATGTATATCCCCGGTGGTCTGGTCGATGGTGAAGATGGTTCCAGCCCCCTCGCCTGAGAGTGTGTATTTCACTGCGCTTTCCCCTTTATCCAAGTCAGTGTGTAACTAAGGGAGACAGAAAGAGTGACAAAAATGTGTCAAACTATGGCAAAGATATACAATATACAGTACAATATGGCTCTCTGGAATACACTGTTTTAATGACCTTATGGTATATTTGACTGTTGATTGGGTTGCATAAATTGGTTAATTAAGAAGCTAAGGGAAAAAACATTGCCTTATTTTTTTCAATATAGTACATTTAGTTATAGTATATGTTATCCAGTTAGTGAAAGAAATCACTGAAGTGAACTGAAGAATCATGCTTAACGAACAAAATGTTTTCTGGAACTGAAGATTAAGTCTAAAAGATAGATTACACATACAAGAAAAGTTTTGAAATATATAAACTTTACATAAGGGTCTGCAAGTTTATAATGTAATTATTCCTGACAGAAAACTTTTGTTTCGTCATTGACTTCACATTTCAGCAAGCGTAAAATATTTCATTTAATTTGAACCCTGAGGATGTGATTTGCCGTTGGCCTGCAGGTAGATGAACCTGACCCAATTCTATCTGCATAGTATGTTGCGTCTCTCTGTCAGATTTTTGCTGTGCTTAAATCCTCTTTTTATTTTTTTTGCTGATTTCTTGCCCTCAGGCTTTATGTTAGAGCAGACTATTCATATTTCCTGGGTTGCTGTACCAATCTTCGAGATAAATGTGTCTCTAAAGTTGAATGATGAAGAAAAAAAGTCTAATTTTATGAGGATATTTTTCAGTTGCAATCTATGACGACAGTATTTGGGCTAAATTTGAATTTTATGAATGGGCTCCATTTTAATTAATGAGTTTTATTGTTGAGGAATTATTTGATTATTTATTAGAAAATTATTTGAATTTTCTTCACAGCATTAACTTCTTGAGAAACATAATTACAATTTGGGCAATTTGAGCCACAGTAGCTCGTCTGTTTGATAACATGGGCCAGCCTTTGCTCCCCACGTGCATCAATGATATATATATATATATATATATATATATATATATATATATATATATATATATATATATATATATATATATATATATATATATATATATATATATATATATATATTAATGAGAGAGAGAGAGAGAGAGAGAGAGAGAGAGAGAGAGAGAGAGAGAGAGAGAGAGAGAGAGAGATTTTTTAAATTCTTTTTTTTAATTTAGTTCTGTTTTTAATTATACTTAAGAATTCTGCACCTTATTTGCTATCTTACATTTGAATTAATTAATTCTCAATTCAACCCTGAACAGTGCTGAACTCTGGTCGTATCTAAAGTGAACTGCATTTGAATGCAGTCAAAGCAGTAACATTGTTCAATAATTATATCAATGCTGTACAGTGTCATTAATCATATGCAAGTCTGTGGGAGCATTGCACCGAAGTTGTCGAAACTTTAAAAAGCTTTTGTTTTTCCCAATCTGCATAATATCTAGAGTGCACTGTAAATCAGAAAGAGAGCTTAATTATCAGACCGCTTCATTGTCGCATGTCTGCACATTCAGAAATGAATGGAAAGAAAGATAATAGAGGAAGAAAAAGAAAAAAGAAGATTTTCAAAAGAGCTAAAATTCAACAATCACTCCAGTAATAATGAGAAGTGGGAAAGTTAGGTGATACTAATTAAAAATAGAATTAGCATAACAATAGCAATCAATTACACAAAAAAGATTCATGTGCAGATTGGGTCCAAAACATCTTGGAAGAAACCTCAGGAATATTAATGCAGAATTGAGAACTCTCTCTCTCTCTCTAAAAATAAAACACGAATCAGACTAACTGGTCTTCCCAGACTGTCATTACGCTCCCAGGAGAAACATTTGCTCTTATTTTTTCACACACACAACAAGTTGAAGTCATTCAACATAAACTCACAATCACAAAAAAGTGATAAAGATGAGAAATATGTATTTACATGCAAATTCTTGCCAAATCAGAAAAAGCAGCAGGGGAGAAATAGAAAGTAGAGGTTCAGTGCATACTAAGATGCCTGCTACCTGTTAGATGTGTATTCACACACACACACACACACACACACACACACACACACACACACACACACACACACACACACACACACACACACACACACGTTTGTTTCACTATTGTTAGGGGATTGCGTAGGAGATTCCCCTACCCCTAAACATAACCCTCTCAGAAACGTGCAGCACACAAGATTATAATAAATCATGTGTTTGTCGGTGTATGAGCTTTGTTTGTCTTAACATTTCTCTATATAATATTTCACTCTATAAATTCTTATGATACAGTGGGGCAAAAAAGTATTTAGTCAGCCACCAATTGCAAGCTGTCCCACTTAAAAAGATGAGAGAGACGTGTAATTTTCATCATAGCTACACTTTAATCATAGGTACACTTTAACTATGCGAGACAGAACGAGAAATACTTTGTTATATACCCTTTGTTGGCAATGACAGAGGTCAAATGTTTTCTGTAAGTCGCCACAAGGTTTTTACACACTGTTGCTGGTAGTTTGGCCCATTCCTCCATGCAGATCTCCTCTTCCACCTCCAAACACACATTCACCCACATTCTCCCAATCCTCTTCTGGATCATCCAAATGCTCTCTAGGAAACTTCAGATGGGCTCGGACCTCTTCTGGATCATCCAAATGCTCTCTAGCAAACTTCAGACGGGCTCGGACAGGTACTGGCTTAAGCAGGGGTACACGTCTGGCACTGCAGGATTTGAGTCCCTGTCGGTGTATAGTGCTAGCCTTTGTTACTTTTGTCCCAGCCTTTTTGCAGGTCATTCACTAGGTCCCCCCGTGTGGTTCTGTGATTTTTGCTCACCGTTCTTGTGATAATTTTGACCCGATGGGGTGAGATCTTGCGTGGAGCCCCAGATCGAGGGATGTTATCAGTGGTCTTGTATTTCTTCCATTTTCTAATAATTTCTCCCACAGTTGATTTTTTTCACAGCAAGCTGCTAACCTATTTTTTTTCTCATTATGTCTCTCATAGTTGAAGTGTACCTATGATGAAAATTACAGGCCTCTCTCATCTTTTTTAAGTGGGAGAACTTGCATAATTGGTGGCTGACAAAATACTTTTTTGCCCCAGCACTGTATTTGTTATTTATGTATTTTGATTGTGATTTTCCCAGAAAAGATAAAGCTATTTTTTGAAGCTTGCTTAAGTATTAATAAGTTTTATTTCAACAAAAGGAATGTTATAGTGCAACTGCAAATGCTTTCACTCACACGTCTGCTTAACATTTTCTTTGGAAATTCTGCTGTTATACAGAAAGGCTTAGACCTCAGTTATGCTGTTTTCTGGATACCTTTAGTAAGAATAAGCAGTGGATTTTATGTGTTACTGTCAAAGTTAGCAGGTGCTGAGAGAGCAACAGTTGAATATTTGCCTTCTCCCACAATAGGGACAATTAGACGACTGTTCTAACGCCTGCAGATTCAATAGGGTTCTAATATACTGGAGGAATAAATAAAGAGTCTATTATCATTCGGGGACCCTCATATAAGCAAAGAATCAACCTGTCAAAATTCCTTTTTAGGCAGCATTTTTAGTGGTTACAAAACTAGTAATTATTAAAGCTGTAATTCTGCAGAGAGGATAAAGAGAAGCTGTGTTTGCATGATATTTATAGTGTTTTCAAAGCCCTGACCATATCTCATTGATCTGTTAGTGTGCTTTTTGTAATGATATGTGTGCTTGATAAGCTCAACTCCCCACATTATGTGTGTCCAAGTGTGTGCATGATCATACGGTTCACTACAGGGTGTCTGACCAGTAATTAAATGCATGTTTGGTTTGCAAAGGAAGTGTCAGCTCGATGACTGGATATTTCTTACACACCGGGATACTGAAACCCCTTGAGTTCCTGCACACTCACAGAATGCTAATACAGTCAGACCGGGGCCTAAACACTCAGCCAATTCAGTTAAATAAATACATTCCCCGGCGTGTTACGACTGAAAGGAGTCTGAGGAAACGAGCACTAGAGTCATTTACTCCAAACCCACGCGTGTGTGTGTGTTTATGGATGTGAAAAAGCAGACATCTGTGCGAGAGGATAAATATATGATTGTGTGTGTGTGTGTGTGTGTGTGTGTGTGTGTGTGTGTGTGTCTGGTTATAGACCTATTATGTGCGACCATCATACATCTTGTGGAATTGTGTGTAATTTGTTTTTGAATTAAGTTTCTTTTGCTCACCAAGGCTGTATTTATTTGATCAAAAATAAAATAAAATAAAATAAAAAACAAACAGTAATATTGTAATGTATTAAAAATGTTAAATTTAAGAGATTTTAAAATCCTGGAATTTCCAGTGATGGCAAAGCTTAAAACAGCATTTATTTGAAATATAAATATTTTGTAGTATTATAAATGTCTTTACTGTCACCTTTTTCATCAGTTTAATATTTGATGCACTAATGCTAAATATATATATTTTTTAATATTTCTTACACCAAACATTTGAAAGACTGACAGATTCCTGGAAAAATATTATGCAGCACAACTGTTTTCACCATTAATAAGAATAAGAAAAACATTAATAAATAAATAAACATAAACAATAATAAAAAATATTAAAACAACTAAAAAAGATATTTCTGAGTGACTGAAGTCTGGAGTAATGATGTTGCAACCAATTATCACAGGTATAAGTTACATTTTAAAATATATTAAAATGGAATGCAGTTACAGTATTATTATTTTTCTGTATGTTTTTTGATTGGGGGGGGGGGGGGGGGGGGTGAAATGCTGTTTCATGCATACTGAGCTTTTTACACCGTTAAAGACTTGGATTCCCATCCTAAACATAGACAAAGTTTCAAAAACTAAGTTGGACGTTTGATGGAGTATTTCTGTGTTAAAAATACTCTTTCCGGTTTCTCACAAGTTTCGTAGAGTTTAGGTCGGCTTGATGTCGATAGAGTGGAAGGTCCTTGTATGGGCCGTACGGGCTCTTCTCCCGGAAGGATTTGAAGGACAGCGTGACTAGAGCGAGAGAGGAAATGCACGGCAAGAGTAAATGCTCTCAGGTGCAGATCCAGTCGTCCGTGCAAGACTTCTGTCCCGCCGCACAACGCTTCAGCACAGCATTCCGGGAAGACAGCGCTGCATTTGAGCCGATTTGAACGCAGAAATGACGGGAAGCGGCACAACATCAAGCTACAGTCGCTTCGCAAAAGTGGATCACCACAGTCACTGCTGTCACAGGACTTCAGGAAATCAACAGCTACCAAAAAAGTGTGTTTTTGACGGAGCGGTGACGATAAAGGTTCACGGTCCTCCTTTGGAAGCAGGCGGTGAGTAAAACTGCTTCAAATGTCTATGTTGTTGGCTATCGTCGCCTAAGTAAACATCAGTAAACAACACGATCGTGTATAACGTTAGTTAATTTATCAATGGAGCATGCGATCTATGGTGTGTGTTTAAATACATTTGTTTAGCTGACCATTATAGGTGTCAGTTTGTTTATTGTAAAACCACTCAAACATAAACCTAGCGTTCTCACAAAGCGTGCTTCTTCATTCGAATGTGCTAACGGCTACTCCATTGTTGTTCTATGTATAACGTTACACTAGTCTGATGTGCAAAACCGTTTTGCTTGCTACTGCTAAGGTTTAGTCACATACAATAGTCCATAAACCAAATCATGTCCTCATAAACTGCGAGTAAACACACACAAATGTTGACAGGCCACTAAATACAGTACATACCACAGAGACGGACGTCCTGCTGTTGTTGCTTCTCCTGTTCAATTTATTTCAGCCTCCGGATCTGATTCTAGATCATTATCTGTATTAGCTGAATCTGATAGCTATGGTTTATTTAGGGTAACGTTTTTTAATCTCCACACTTGATGATGTCAGCTTTCAGAAGCTCTCATGCAGTACCTGCGCGCTTGTCATTCTTTAGCTCCGCCCAATCAATACTCCTCCAGGCGCTCGTTTTTTTCCAGAAAGACTCTGTACAGCCTATATTTCTTTTATGAATATAATAAAACTAAAGACTTTTCGGAGATATGAAGGATGCAATACAGTACTTCTCTATAGGTACTCAAGATTGACGTGAGATTGACTGAAACTGAGTGTTTCCCCCCCCCCCCCCCCCCTTTAAATAATGCAGCATTGGTGAGCGTAAATGATTTATTTTAAAAACGATTTAATATTTTAAAATAATTTGTAATTATGGTACTATAAATATCATCAGTCACGTAAGGCTGTACTGGCTTAGGAATATTCATAAATGGGTGTGTTGAGTTTAGGATGTGTCAAGTCTGTAGTGTTGATAAAAATAACAGGGTGCTCTGGGGTGCAAACTGTGACAACAGTCGCACACTCCTGTAGTTTGTCATACAGTTCATTGTTTGATTGTGTTACAGAGAGAAGGCAATTTTTTATCTTCTTTTGTCATGTTTTTTGTTGGAATATTAAGGTGCTTTTGTGTGCTTCTATGTGTGTGTACGCGCGCGCATGTGTGTGTTTTATGAAACAAACACACCAGCCCCAACAGATGGAGACAGTCTCAGGTGGATAAACAGCTGATCTAATCACAAGCAATTAAGGAATACTACATTGTACTTCCACATCAAAACTGCAGCAACACACTCGCATAACAACTAGAACAAAAGAAAAGTGGAAAAGCTGCGTATAAACAGACAGTCAAAGTCCATCAGGCTCAAAGGACAAATACAATCTGACAGTAATGTTTCAAAACTTCTGGATGTGCTGTGAAAAGAAGACAAACGTTTTTTTAAGGTTTTTTTTCCCTTTCAGTTTTGTTTTCAGAATATTATCATACGTGCATTAGTTAGCATACGCATTAAAATATTGAAATATTGAAGCATTAAAACTCATTCACTTGTTTTCATTCACTCCTTCAAATGAACTATAGTGAAGTAATGTAGCCAATGAGGGTCTAGGGTGCGATTTCGGATTATTTAAGCCTATTATTTTCTACCGACCCCAAACTTCTAAACATAATTGTACGTAATAATATTCTGCGCTGCTTCTACAACACCTAAATTGTTATACTGATGTTTATAAGAACATGGAACAGTTCGCCTGGTTGTTGTGATATTTAGCATTTTAATCATGTGCAATGTATTAAAAGTCTTGCTAGCTTTCAATTAATTAACTGATGCAAGATTGCTAAACTGTAATGCTTCTATACATGACAGATGAACACGTCTTTTTTCCTCGGCTATAGCTGAATTAGGCTTGAAATGGGGATCATAGTTCAAAATATTAATAAGCTATATGAATAAGTTGAAGGAAAAGTGTTAAAAAGCAATTTCAACTTTCAAGTCAGTAATATCGGCTCACTCTGAATTCATCTGGCCTCAATGCAAGGAGCGAGCGATACTGCTAGGAACATTAGCGGTTTTTTGAACTACGTGCTCAGTGCAATTCAAGCAGAAATCTCATTATTATAAAAGTTGGATTAGAATACGTGTATTATATTGGCAGTGCAGATAAATGACATCATTATTCCGCTTTTCCTAAACCTATCTGTGCCAGCGCATTCGTCATCTGTGGCATACAGGATGGGCTGCTGCATTGCTAGCGCTTCACATGCATAATTTGGGGCAGAGTTATCCGTACAAATGACTTCACATCTGCAGAATTAGTTTGGCATCAGGTTTTTGATGGCGTGAGCTTTGGGAGGGGTGAGATTACTGCGGTATGATTGTATATGAGGTGTTGGATTATTGTGCTGCTCAGGTTCCTGCATTCGACAGCATTTCATGCCCATTTTGGATAATGATTCTTCAAATGTAATCAAGAGTTAGGATTAGGTAACCTTTAAATCTGATTCACCATGTAATACTGGATTCACAGTGTTTATGAAGGATTTTATAGTGCACAATGCTGCATACATATATGAAGAGGCTGTGTTGTTCAATGCAATTGAATAACAATTGTAATTGGAACAATAAGAAAACACATTTTATCAATTGGCATGACAACAATGGAAAAAGGCATTTAAGTTTAAAGGTTATTTTTCTCTTGTATATTCTGAGGACTGTACTGTATTGGTGGTGGAATTTAAGTTTCAAAAGGACGAATAGGCGATTTAGAAGATTCATGGATTGTCCACTACAAGAAAACCTGAAAAAAAAAGTCTGACCAGAAATAAATAAATTGAGTTCATGTCAGAACTACAGCTGAAACGATTAGTCGACATTAGGGCTGCACGTTTTCAAGTTTTTCATTAACCGTTAACCGTGGCCCTTAGCGGTTAATACTCGGTTAACCATAGTGCGCGTCAGGGTTATTGTTTTTAGTTTATTAATTTGACGACCGCCATCTCCGTAGTGAACGCACCTATAGAGAGAAATGCACATCATGGATTACACAATCAGAAAGTAGCCTCTTTCTTTTCATTTTAAATTGTTAAAAGACATTTCAAGCTTTCTTAAGATATATTTCATGTCTGTGAGGCCTACGCTGAGTTTCGTTAAATTAGGATGAGATGCGCTCCAGTTCACGAGCAATGCAGGTGGCCGCGAGGGCGCCTGCATGATTAGGGCATGTAGTAAAATATGCGGCCGAGAATGATTCGCGCGGCTGAGCCTCTCCCGGCAGAGAGTTCAAGCGTCTGTGGACTCGTTCCTTCAGGTCTGGCCATCTTGCTTTCAGTCCGCGATTAGCTTTTTTTGTTTTCTTCATTACAGTTAAAATAACCTCTGCTTTTCGCTAGTCCCTCACAAGTTTCTCACTTCAAACTTTCTTTCTTCTGCTCCGTTATGCACAGCGCGCGCGGCTCCCGCTCTGCTTCTGCCCTAATGCGACTTATAGTCCAGTGCGACTTATGTTATTTATATCCTCTTCAGACTTATATCCTCTTCATGACGCATATTTTGACTGATGCGACTTATACTCCGGAGCGACTTATAGCCTGAAAAATGCGGTAAGCACTGCATTGCAATAGTTGCATTTTGCCCCGTCACTCTCAATTTTAAAGTGCTCCCACGCTTGTACTTTTCTTTGCCCGCTTCATGTTAGAAAGCTGGTCATGACTTCTTCTTGTGGATATTACAAATGTCTGGGAGCGCTCTGGCAGTCTCTTGTGGTGCAAAAATATATTACAACTAAATTCAAACCACGTCATTGACGCCACTTAACCGAGCAAAATGTTTCAGTCGGTTACGCAATTTTTAATGGTTAATCGGTTAACCATGGACACCCCTAGTCGAAATTATCAATAACGTAGACAATAAAAAATTATCGACAACATTTTGTAGAGTAGTCGTTTGATCTCACGTGACCTAATGTAATGGCCTGCAATATTGTGATTTGACCGTTACCGCGCTCTGGTGCTAGAGTGTAATGCAGCCCTTACAAATGCTATTGTGGTTGAAGAAAACAGTGCAAATTATGACAGGGTGCAAACGAATCTCATCTAGCAAAGTGTGGGAAAGTTTAATAAAACTTCAAAAACCAAGAATGTTGTCGTGTGCAATACATGCAAGGGGCAACTTGCTTTTAATAGGAGCACGGTGTACATGTTGGAGCACTTAAAGATCCCATCCCAGCACACAAGAGGAGCCGGTGTGTTGTCCTGAAGCTTAATTAAAACTAATTAGCGGAAAATCTCTTTATTAGAGAAGGCAATACTACTAATAATAGTAATACTAATTATAATATTAATTAAATATAAGTAATAATTACAGTATTGTGGTTTATTTAGGATAGAATAAAGCTTGACCGAGCTTAGGAGTCCTTATTTTAACACTAGGTATTAAAGTCTTTCCATGACGACTTACAAAACGAGATAGGATCATATATGTCAGTTACTGTTTCATACTGTTAATTAAAAGGTGAATGAGAATCTGTCAGCTCAATTGTCATGTAAAAAAGATTGTAATTTGTATACGTGAATAATGGTTTGCAGATTAATATTTCACCATTCTTATTGTACCATTCATATGTTACCATTAATATTTTACCATTTGAATAATCATTAAAAACTTACTGATTAGTCGTCAACGGCGATGCAATAATCAATGATTAGTCGATGAATTGTTCTAATAATCTTTAGATTAACGGATTATCAAAATAATCGTTTGTTGCAGCCCTAGTCAGAACAGGGTTACATCAGTTTAGACTGTTGCGGTGCTTTACACCACTGCATCCGATGCTTTGCATTGCACTTGGTGATGTAAGGCTTGGATGAGCTGCTCTGCCATGGAAACCCATTCCATGAAGCTCTCTACACACTGTTCTTGAGCTAATCTGAAGGCCAGTAGGTCTTTAATCTGTTGACTCTGTAGAAAGTTGTCGAATTCTGCGCACTACAAACCTCAGCATCTGTGATTTAATGTGGCCTACCACTTTGAGGTTGCTGTTGTTCCCAATTGCTTCCACTTTATTATAATACCACCAACAGCTGACCATTGAATATTTAGTAGTGAGGAAATTTCACAAAGTAACTTATTTTACAGGTGGAAACATATCACAGTAATGTTTGTAAAAGCGTCTGCATGCCTCGGTGCTTGATTTTATACACCTGTGGCCACAAGTGATTGGAACACCTGAATTCAGTGATTTGGAGGGGTGTCCCAATACTTTTAGCAATAAAGCAACATTAGTGTCTGTGTGTATGTATGTATGTGTGTATATATTTACACACACACATAACACATAAAAACACACATAATCAAAAACTGTCATTTTAGATGTGATTAATATTTAATATATATGAGATTTTGAGATTATTTTATTCATTTCAGATTTTGGATTTATTCATTGAAATAAGATGTTTTTTTTTTGTTACAATAATTTTTTTTTTTATTTCATTTGATTATTTTGATCACCAAACACTGCACAAGTGTTTATAGATATACTTAGTCTGTGCTGAATTCGGTGCGTGTTTCTTGAAAGCTACTGGTGTTTTTTTTAAAACTATAAAACTACATTTTTCAGTTGGCCAAATTGAATTTCTGTGAACTTATGCAATTTAATTAACAGAATGTGATCAGTCACTAGAATTTTTTTAATTGGAGACCTGATTTTTTTTCTCTCGAGAGTCTCTTTAGAAAACACTATCCCAAGTTTGAAACCAATGTAATCAATACTAGCCTGACAAGCCAGACCCACATCAAGATGTTTGTTCTGGAAACTCACCATTGACGGCTCAATCCGAGGGGCGGGATAAACGGTTGTCTTTCAAACTCCCTCTGCACGCGATAGGATAGCGCTACTACCAACCAGAGCAACGACGGTGAAGCAGAGCTAGTTGGAAGATTAAACTTTCATCGTATCCGGTCGGCAAAACTCCGAACACATCTTCCCTTTTTAAGAATGACTTCCGTGCCGTTTTTTGTTCTATTCTCAGAGAAAAGCTTAACTCCAAGTCTTCCAGAGTCGTGGTCAAAGCTGATTCGACAGACCACCGTTCGCCATCTTCTGTGTTTACTAGAAGCACGCAAACGCAACCCGGCCATCGTTATTATGGCCCCGCCCACCGACTCTATACACGATGTGATTGGCCCGACCAGAGTTTGGCGTTTACAGCTCAGAAGTGTATTGAGAGTTGCTAGACGACACTCGTGGGAGATATGATTTGCTGCCGCTAGGGTGCGTCTAGATTTCTAGGCTAAATAAATACAACAATAACTTCAAATCCACTGTTCTTGCATTGTTTGTATGCCGTGCCGCATTCCCTGCCACGTTCGAGCCCAAGCAGAGTGTTTAGTGTTGCATCGCCATGGCTTTAGCGTTCATCACACTATGGGGCTGTAAACTGTCTTATCAGGTGCACATTTCCAATCATGCTTGAGTCTCATTAAATGCACACAGTAAAGCTGACCTCTCTTTTAACCAAGCTATGTCGTGAGACACACAAAGGTAAAGACTGGCCTGTTTAAGATAAGCTCTCCAGCGCAAAATCCATTATTATCTGCTACTAGTTGCTGTCAGCCTACAAGGGCAACCCTATATGAGGAATTCAGAAGAGGCTCAATCTGGCTTGGAACACATTTGGTGCAGATGAAGCACTTCTGATCCCAGCAAGGTCAAGTATTACTTGAGTGCTCAAGCGTACTGTTGCATTCTGGGTACCAGAGTAAGTATTCTGGAATTATCTCTCCTGAATCCATGTAATTGTATTCATTGACTTGGGTAAAAACAATTGTTTATTACAAGTGATAGTGTATACACAATATATACAAACTGAAACGCAAAATCAGAGTATTATGAAAACCAGCAATAAATAAATGTTAACCCTTACGAAAGGAAAATATATTTACCAATATATTTTCTTGAAATATATTTAAATAAATGGAATAATATATTGATGGTATTATAAAATATATTATATATTCATGCAATATATTGCAAAATATACAAATGATTGCCGCTTTCAATATATTGCAATATATTGGAAAATATAAATATTAAATCCCATATATGTGAATATATTGCATGATATTTTCAAATATATTGCAATATATTTTTGTTGCGTAAGGGAAATAATACTTTATATATTTAATCTCACTTTACTAAACAATGTATTTGCAGCTGACCTTCTTTGGTCCAGTTACTAATAATTAAAAATCACTTTAGATAAACAACTTTAATTATGTTTGATAAAATATATTTTTTAAACACAAGTAAGAGTCTATCTTCTGTAGACATGTGCCGATTTTCGATAATGCGATTTATCACGATAATGAATATGCACAAATATTGTTATCGTGGGCACTTTAAAATATCGTAAATAATAATTTATTAACAATTTACAATTTTTTTATAATGCACTCAAGAATACTTTGCCCATCAACCGTATAAATGCTCAACACCGCTGTATTCTGCGTCAAAGGGACATGCGCTCAGATATAAACAAGCCCAAGGTGTTTGCACATGACTGAACCGGTGAAGGAGACGCGCTGCTGAAGTGCCGCTCAGTGACAGCAGAGGGCGCTGATGAACTGCAGAATGCAGCCGGTTACCCAGGAAACCAGCAAACAAACAAAAAAACGCGTGTAGTTTTTAAAACAGCCATTCGTTTTTGTAATCTCAATGTTGTTCATCACAGCACCAAATACTTAATACTTAAAGACTTAATAGGCTATTTATTTTCAAATTTAAACATTTTTATGTTTTAATCTGGACTACAACATACCCTAATAATTAGAACTGTTCTAATTTTTTGTTATTGTTCAGTATAACTTTGAGACATACGACTTCATTAGTTAACATGTTAATTCATTATTACCAAACTGACAATGAAAAATACTTTTAAAGAATTAATCATTCTATGTTAATTTCTTAGTTACCTTTTAATAACATTAAAATAAATAATCAAAATAACTTTTTTAATGGACCTAAGATAAAACTAACAATGATCAGTATTTCTCAACTAACATTAACAAAAACATTATAGTTTCTGTACCAAATGTAGCTGTTGCTCAATCTAAGTTAATGCATAAACTAATGAGCTCTTATTGTAATTTGTTACCTGTTGTTCTTTATAGCCTAATTCTTTTGCACTTTAATCTGTTTGAAAATTTTACTTTTACAGCTCTGAAAAAAATCAAGAGACCACTTAACATTGATTTCTCAAGAGGGGTCTCTTGATTTATTTTTTACCAGAGCTGTATATATTTTTGGTGCATTATTGTATTTAAACATTCAGTTATTTTTGTTATTACAAAAATAGTTCTTAAAGCTGTTATGCTATGGCAACACTTTTTTTTGCAACTTATTTCAATATCGTGATAATATCGTATATCGTGATAAAACGCAGTATGAAAAATTGATATCGGCACATGCCTAATCTTCTGCAATCCAGGAGTGCATTTCCCCTACGATGTAACTCACTGCTTATAAAATGATGGTAATATGATGCATTGTTGAAGATATCAATAGTCCTGCTGAGATCGTATTGTCACAAATTTGTCGTTCAACCATGTTGGTTTATGTCACGCAGGTGGTGGAGTAATAACTTCGGACATACTTTATATTAGGTGGCCTTAACTACTATGTACTGATTTTTTTTTTTTTTACAATGCACTTATTGTGTACATACATGTTTTTTAGGGCTTTCAAAATTACTGTGTTAATAACACGTAATGCAAATTAATTTTACCGGCACACATTTTTATGCGCGATTATTGCACCAGTTTTTCATAAAGCTGTGCCCTGTTTTGAAATAAGCTCCCGGTGTAAAAACTTTTATACTGCCCCTTTATTTATATTCTTAAAATGAGAGAATCATTGCTTACTCTGAATTTGTAAGCTTAGGCTTAAGAGACATGAACAAGAAAAAACATCTATAACCTTTGATACACGTCTAGTCTTCATGTTCTGAGTATGGTTTCACTAATTATACATGTACATTTGCATAAAGCATGCATATTTGCTCATACCTGTTGATTAGAGTATTACAAACTAGAAACATTAATTTAAGTTACATTTACAACTGGTAAAAATGTGTGATTAAGTCACGATTCATCGAGTTAACTCATGACAATCGTGCGATTAATCGCAATTCAATATTTTAATTGATTGACGGCCCTTAAACCTATATGACACACCTGTCCCTTACTTTACCCTCCCACCTCAAAATCAGCTAAAGTGTTTTGCAATACAATCAGTGGTGGAATGTAACGAAGTACAAATACTTCGTTACTTTACTTAAGTACATTTTTCACCTATCTGTACTTTACTTAAGTAGAATCAAACTTTTTACTTTTACTTCGTTACATTTTGCAGCAAATATTTTACTTTCTACTCCACTACATTTCTACAACGTTTCGTTACATTTTCTGGTCAGTTTCAGGGCTCGAGATTAAGGTTTGTTCGGATAATTAATGGATAATGATAATAATAGGCTAATGTATGAGGTTGCGCTGTTGACAATCGCAGCCTCTCGAGGAGAAATGAAAACAAACCAACGCTGCTCGTACAGAGAAACTTAGTAACATACTGCAGTAAATATTCAAAATGTGAAGGTTTTTATATTTTATAACTTATAATACAGTTAAAAAACATCACATGACACGACCGAGAGTACTGTTTTCCTGAATACCATCAGGACACGATTGAAAATGTGACACTGATTTCATGACAGTTCCATAAACAATTAATTAAAATGAGTCACTTACATTTTAGATGCAATATAAACTGCTTTTGTTCTATTACAGCAGCGAAAGTATTTCCCAGATCAGATCATATTTCCACATCAAAACCACAACGCGTCTCAGAGCAATAGCGTGAATGATTCGGCATTTGAATGAATCGGTTGAATCAAAAATTTAATGACCTGTTCGTAAACGACTGCCTCATAAATGAACGAATCAGTCATTTGAGAGAACCGACTCAATGACTCACTCATTAAGACCTGCCGCCACCTACTGGTAGTTTAGTTTCATGTTTAAACGTTCTTTCCAACGTTTCTTATTGTATTAAAAATATAGTTAAAACAATCTCATAACATTACTTAATGTAGTTGTAATTTGTCAGTGTAAATTATTTAATTTAACAACCATATAGCGTTGTTTTAATTTAATTTATTGATCAAATTTAAGAATATAAAAGGAAAGCTGAAGCATATTCTATATTTAAGATTAATCCTTATAAATATAAAGATTTACATTAAAGCTGATGAAAATGTTCTTCTGAATATTGATATTTAACTCTGCAGATCACCCTGATATTGTGAGTCATAATGTAAACTGGGCAACAGATGATACGCAAAATTAGCCTACATTAACCCAAAACTAACTTAATTAAAAAGCCACAGCCCATACTGTTTTCTTCTTTTTAATTATTAGAATATAGACATTAAGAGAATAAATTATTATACAAGTACTTTTACTTTTAATACTAAAAGTAAATTTAAAATCAAGTACTTTTTTACTTTTACTTAAGTAGGGTTGTCATTGTAGTACTTCTACTTTTACTTAAGTAAATATGGCTCTGGTTATTTGTACTTTTACTTGAGATTCAGTACTTCCTCCACCACTGAATACAATATGAACACAAATGAGGACATTGTACTTATTTTTTTATGCAGATACATAGTAGTTAAGGCCACCTAATATAAAGTGGGAACACAACTTCTTTTAATTAACCTGTTTGAGATCGAATTAATTCCAAATTACTTGCTATAAATTATGGCATCTGAAGACTAATTCAGACTAATCAATAATTGTGCTTTATTTCCAGATTCAATCATAGACTCGTTCTTACATTTTAGAGCATGTACGCACATGTACACTCTTCAAAAATGGCGCCTTAAATCTTTTGACAAACTAAAAGAAGTAAATGACATTTGTACATATTCTAAATAAAATATATAGATTGTCAGCTTGCTTATTTTGCTCAAGATACGGATTTATTAAGTCCACATGCCATGCAAGCAAGAAACTATGCTACTAATCATAGGTCGAGAGCTGCAGTTCCAATATTACAACTTTGCGATGCTGTCTGCGAACATTCGTTGGAATTAAGGGTTTGAGAATCACCAACTTGTTGAACTATTTATAGTAATGACAGAATTTACGACCGTAGTTGGCTAATGATGCTTTCGGAAACACATCCCAGAATGGAACGCGCAGCGGAAAGGTTTTTTTTTTTTGTCTTGGTGTGCTTAACCATAAATAAACCCAGTTAAGTGATCCATGGGAATGACACTCAAACCTTTTATTAATGCTTTAGACATGCTTGCTGAAGAGAGTGAATGGATAATTGGAGTGTGTCTTGCTGGGTCTATGTACATGGTAACCTTGATTAGTGTACAGGTCACTGGAGAAATTCTGTCTGGTCATTTGACGCTGATTACTGGAGAGAGCAGCATGTGATTGCATTATGGAGCTCAGTGTTCTCGCTCCAGCTACTGTGTATTTATGGAGTGTGTTATAGACATTGTAAAGGGTCAATTTAACCATTTAACTTATGAACAATTTTAAATGGCTAGATTAAATTGAAGGGATGGATGATCTTGGATATCATTGTAAATTGTGCATAAAGCTTATTCTCTTTCATTTCAATGTCAACATGAAACAACGTTCCTAACCCATTTTACTTCTCTAATGTGACATTTCTGAGTAAAATTAAATATTCAATGAGGAAAAAAAGTAGGGCAGTACTAGATTCCTATCCAGTGGGACTTGATTGGATTGTGAAATGTGGTGTTTCATACCAGATTGAGTCAAAAACAGTACAGACACAATTTTTGATGAGGTTTTCAGACCGTGGCATGGAGGACGAAGGTCAAGTTCAACCAGAACATCATCTTAACCTATTCCAGTTGTTGAATCCATTGCTATTTTATACTTTCGAGTGACTTGTATGTTTTACATGTTTCATTTAATTCAATATTACAAGCCATTTCTTTGTAAAGATTTTTTACTGAGATTACTGAGTGATTTTTTTTTTCTTCTAAAAGTAAGTTACATTAATATAAACCAGCATTACGTTACTGCTATGTACATTCATTCATGCTTATCTGTAAAATGTATTCTCTGTCTCTTTTTTTATGACATACTTAATTGGTAAATAATCCCTTTTGACTTCCATGCTCAGATCCATGTCGTCTTAAGTTATGTTGAAAAGATCTGAGAGCTAATAGGTTGTCTCAGACAGATAAGATTACAGTCATTTCTGGGAATTAATCTGGGAAGGTGATGTGGAGAGATGAGGTGGACGTGGGTGCCAATAACACGATGGAAGTAAGTGTCGACCTGTCAGCCAGAAAGAGCTCACATAAACAAGCTGTAAAATGGATGGTCTTTCTACAAAATGCATTATAGTATTCAAATGAGAGACCTTTCTGAGGTAAGTTTTTCGGTGCTGCAAACTTGTGCGCTGACAGCTTCAATTTCGGCCTGTTCATCGTACAAGGCTGTTGCATGTTTTTAGAAGAATTTCAAAATAGCAAACAAGTTGAATTAAAAGGTGTTTGTTTTTACTTGTGAAAAAAAATGTATAAGTGCACCATATTCATAAAAAACGAGTGTGTGTGTGAAAAAGAAAGTACACCCTTTTGCATTTTCTGTGTCATGGTTTAATTAACATCCATAATGTCAAAATGGATAAGCCATGGGTGACATGCTAAGAACACCCTTTGCTTCAGTTGCTTGTAGAGCCACTTTTAGCAGCAATAACTTGAAGTAAACATTTTCTGTACGACTTTATCAGTGTCTCACATCGTTTTGGAGGAATTTTGGCCTGCTTTTCTTTACAACGGTGCTTCAGTTAATTGAGGTTTGCAGGCATTTGTTTTTGCACAGCTCTCTTAAGGTCCTACCACACTATTTCAATCGTGTTGAAGTCTGGTCTTTGTCGGTATCAGTGCAACACCTCGATTTGTTTCATTTTCAGCCATTCTGTTGTAGATTTGCTGGTGTTCTTGGGATCATTGTCCTGTTGCATGACCCAATTTTGGCAGTGTAAGCTTTAGCTGTCAGACAGATGGTCTCACATTTGACTTCAGTATACAGAGGAGTTGATGGTGGACTTAATGACTGTGAGGTGCCCAGGTCCTGTGACTCCAAAACAAGTCAGAATCATCACCCCTCCACCACTGTGCGTGACCGCTGGAATGAGGTGTTTGTGCTGATATGCTGTGTTTAGTTTTGTCTTTTTATAATTGGACTGTCATGAACTATCATTTAACATGTTAACTGAGGCCTGTATAGTCTGAGGTCTAGTTCTTGTTTTTTTTTTTTTTTTTTTTTGTGCAATTTCTCTGAGCATTGTACAGTTTGACCTTGGGGTGAATTTGCTGGGATGTCCACTCCTGGGAAGATTGGCAGCTGTCTTGAATGTTTTCCACTTGTGAATAATCTTCCTCGCTGTACAATGATGGACTTCAAATTGCTTGGAAATAGTGTTTGTGCTGATATGCTGTGTTTAGTTTTCGTCAAACGTGGCACTATGCATTATGACTAAACATCTCTACTTTGGTCTTGTCTGTCCAAATGACATTGTTCCAAAGTTCTTGTTCAATCTTTTTTAAATGTACTGTCATGAACTTTAACATTGTATCATGTTGAATGAGGCCTGTATGTTGCAAGTGTAGATCTTTTTTTCTTCTTCAGTTTCTCTAAGCATTGCACAGTCTGACCTTGGGGTGAATTTTCTGGGATGTCCACTCCTGGGAAGATTGGCAAATGTCTTGAATGTTTTCCATTTGTGAATAATCTTGCTCACTGTCGAATGATGGACTTCAATTTGTTAGGAAATGGCTTTCTAACCCCTCCCAGATTGATGGGGAGCAACACTTGCTGATGTCTTTTCTCAGGCCATGTCCACACTAATACGTTTTCATTTGAAAACGTATATTTTTCTCTCCGTTTTAGCCTTCCGTCCACACTGAGACAGCGTTTTAAGTCAATGAAAATGTATCGTCTTGAAAACGCTCTCCAGAGCGGATAAATTTGAAAACGCCGTCTTCAAGTCGTAGTGTGGACTGTGAAAACGGAGGCTTTTTATTACGATGACGCATTTTTAGCCATGTGATGCAGTCACATGACCAATTCAGCCAATATGGTGAACGACATTGTACAGCAGTTGTTTTGTATGCTCTCTGTTTTGACAGCCTTGTTAAATATTAGTGTCAGTTTGTACATACTGTTAAAAAACTCAGTGCCTTTTCTCGACATAGTCGCAAAATGAGTATAAACGAGTAGCGAAAATGACGCAAGTCGAAGCGTCTTGGATTTGCTCAGGCGCAGTACGGGGATGTAAGCGTTCTCAGACGTTTCAGTGTAGATGAACACTTTTTGGAAAACGATTGAAAATGATAGCGTGGACGCGGAGCGTTTTTAGACGAAAACTCCGTTTTTAAATTTATCCGGATTAGTGTAGACGTAGTCTCATTGGCATTGTGGTAACACAAACCTGAATGCTCCATACCAGCAAATTGTCAAAACTGTTGGTTTTATAGAGTTGGTCACACTTGCTGAGGATTAATCAAAGGCATTTGATTAGCAGCACCTGACTGCAACTTCACCTCTTAATTCTTAATTGTCACCCTAGTTTGGCCTAAATAATGACAGTGCATGCATCTTAAACAGCTCCCTAGTTCAGGAGTCGGGGCATTAATCAGGACAAGTCAATGGGCTGACTCCCTGATCAGTGCCCTGACTACTGAACTAGGGAGCTGATTCATAGGTGGACAAAGTACACAACTTCATTACTTGAGTAAAAGGAAAAGTACTACTGGTCAAATATTACTCCTTTACAAGTGAAAGTTGTAAAAACTGATTTTTACTTAAGTAAAAGTACAGAAGTATTTGTTTTGATACTTAAGTATTTCCTTTTTTATGTCAATGCCTTATTTTATTATTGTTGTATAAATGCACATTATGCCATCATGATGGTTTAAGCCAGTCAGTGATTCTCCATCTGACATACTAACATACGACTAACTTAAACTCATTTAAATACTTGTATAAAAGTTGCAAAGCCCTTTTACAAAGCTGCTGTCCCTTTAAGGTCGAATGCACAGATCCATTACACTGATACACAGCTGATATTCTCACAACTGTTTACCTTCACTTAAGACATAATCAACTTTGTTTATGTGAATACTCAACAAAATTATTTGTATGACATCCTTCTCCTTCTATTTTGCTATGAACTATAAATAAGTGTTCCAAAAATGCTGGTAAATCATTGAACTTCATGTGACTGTACAAGAGTAATTCCTGAAAGGCTTTCTGCAAAAACCCAAACACCTTTTAAAGAAGAAAAAAATCATCCACTGACTTTCAAAGTTGCTACAGAAAAGACTTTTGACTTCGAGTACCTTGACAGAAATGTAGTGGAGTAAAAAATACAATATTTGTCTTTCAAATGTAGTGAAGTTAGTCATAAGTTTCCAGAAAAAAATTATACTCAAGTAAAGTACAGATACTCAAAAAACAGTACTCAAGTAAATGTAATTAGTTACTGTCCACCTCTGGCTGATTGAGATGCACCCAACATGTCATGTATTGTTCACCTGAGGTTGAATTTACCTCATTTTGAAACCTGCCAAGGACCAGGTGATTTTTATTATGGTCTGATATACAAAACCCCCCAAAAAATAAAAAAAATAATAGGGTGTCCTTTCTTTTTCACATGACTGTAAAGTGTTCAACAGACGCATACAGATTTAAAACAGCATGGTTACGGGTGGTCTTAAACTGTTTCCTTTTCAAAAAGAGCAAGATTAAGGCAGAGACAGCAAAGGAGAAGCTAAATGTTTTGTTGAAAAGGCTGTTTGATAGCAGTTGTTGAACAGATTGTGCTGAGAAAGGCTGAAGATGAATCAAAGATGATGTCAGTGCAGGTAAAATGAGAATGGGGAGCTTTGAAAAGATCTGGAGCATCTCGCCCAGCTGCCATTATTGGATTGGGTTTGTAAATACCCATCTCAAATATTTCCAGACAATGCGGTGTACATCTTCTTTAGAGTGATTTTGGAGTGATTCTTTCATTAATCAGACTCTTTGATATGGACACGGATCCTCTTCGGTGTTCCATGCACATGCATTTGTGCACAAGCTATCTGTGGGATGGATGGACACACACACACAGAAAAAGCCCAGTCAGTTGCGTCTTTGTAAACACAGTTTAAACCCTTGATCCGCTTGGGTCTCCTGATGATTCGTTTTTTGCTCATCTGGGATTGAGATCCTCAGATATGAGGTGAATGTGATCCAGCTTAACTTTCTGAGAAGCTCCCCTTGCTTTATAGTCAATCTGAAATGCCATTTGCAGCCATTTTGCATCCAGAAACTGACTTATTTGAGTGAAACTCATTCTGAAACTTTTCATGTGTGTACATGTGTATTTATATCCATTTCTTGGCCTGTAAATCCACGTGAATAGCAAGCGGCAACCTGCCGCAGTTTCTGTTGAAGCCAATATGGAAGTAACGTAAACTTTCATTGAATGGCTCCAGAAGGGAGCAGAATCTATTTGAACCCCATGTTAAAATTCCCAACTTTATAGCAGAAAAAAAAAAGATTTATTTAATGTCGAAAGCCATTTAACCGCGTTTTGTTATTCATTGTATCATCTAAGCTCCGCCCACGTGACACTTTGACCAATTTTGGTTATCCGGACGTGACGCGCCTCTTTGCCCGTTTTCTGTTATCCGGATGGGATGCGCGATGACGTGCTGGCAAGATGGCAACAGCCAGCTCGTCTCTACTCTATGCTTTAGAATCGCCATCACGGACACACGTCCATATTTTTTTTTTTACAATCTATGATGTATAGTACGATTAAAGTTCATTTAATTGGAAAATTCTCCCCCCCAAAATTATTTGAGTAACTGTATTTTGTTTCGGAAGTCATATATTTTGTGTATGTAAATACTGTAGTAGTATTTGAGAGACTTTGCACTTTTGCTCAAGCATTATTTAGTACTAAACTTACAATCTTTTACTTACATTTCCAATCCAGTTACTTTTCATTTAGACTTTTTTTTGCAGGTCATCTTGACTTATATTTTGCTGACAGAGGAAATCAGGACTTAGATGACTGGTGTACAAAGATTGTGCATCAAAGTTAATTTAATGAGAAAATTCTCTACTGTCTCTCCCACACAATTTCAAAAAAAGTTTTACTTACATGTTACATATTTGTTTATTTGTATATTTATTTCTGTCTACTCAAGAAGGTTTTTGGCTACATGTAGATTTTCATTCTGATACAGTGCCCATTATTTAACATATATTAGGGTTTTGTATTTTTTTAAAAGTACCAGAATGGAGACAGGAATTTGTAAGGAGGGGGTTAAAAAGTTAGAGGGATTCATGATAGCTGAATATAAGAGTTGTTTCAGAGGCTTAGGAAGTTATAATGTTTTGATGTTACATAAAAAAAAATGCAATTCACTTTAGAAAAATGTCTTGATGAATCATGCACAATAAGACCAGGAACGTACATTAAGAAAGTAAATGGGTTCAATTTTGATTTCATTTTGACTTGAAACATCATAAAATGACACACGGATACACATCCTATCAAATCACTTTTGTATATTGGTTCATTTTCCTTTTAAAATGACTGCTATCAGATATAAAAGGTTGAAACTGAGTTTGACTGATTGCACTTTGGCTAATGATGTCATAAATAATGTTACATCATAAAGTATTTAAAACCCACCGACCTGTGTCTTTGAGATTATGTATAATCTTTATTATGTTATTAGCTCAGATGATGGAAGAAAGAGGTGAATTGTGGGTGGTCATAAGTGACAGAGAAAGGAGGGTTTAATTGTGATTGAAACGCTGTAGCAGGACAGGGAGAGGAGGAGAAAGAGAACCTGATTTGCATTGAGCAGAATGATTGCCGTTTTTCCTGCGACATTGCTCAACACCAGGGACGGTAGTGCATTATTTAATTGCGGTATTGAGGCTTTGTTGTGGTATTCCCAAAGGCTCAATGAGACTTTTATTCATCCGTAATAAACGATAAAATGCTGATGTGTTGTAGAGTTTCTCCTGTATCTGGAGGCTGTGATGTTCTCATGCTCTCAGCTTTTGCATAAATGCATACCAAAAAATAAAATAAAATAATACATCTGCCTGCTGTTGCATATTATGTGTCAATCCATCAACTCTTCTGTTTGGAATTAATATTTTATGCTTGGAAAAATGTTATTTCATAAAATAAGATATCTATTTGGTCTCCGCTGCCAAAATTCCATGTCTACCACTATAGCAAGAGGGTTGGTTATTCCTTTTATGTTGTACATTACTGTGGCCCTGTTATGTGTTACAATGGATAAAATATTAAACTCACGATTGTTAAAGATTTAATTAATTTATAACTTTTTACAATACATTTGAGCATTGCCATTTTTGTCTTTGGGTGATACTAAACTATTTCTATTAACATTTATCCCCCATAGAAAAGGCCTACGTCTCAGTCTAAAATGCATGTTTGAACTGTTTTAACTGAAAGCTTGCACAGACATATTAAAATTTGTCAGTGCCATTGTTTTTTTCTCAAGATTATTTGAGATTAGATTATTTTCTCAGGCTTGTTTATAAAAGCTACTCAAATGCCCTAATTGAACTAAGGCCTGGTCCTGGCTTAATCTAAGACCTGTCTGTGAATCTGGGCCTAAAAATGATACAATGTAACACATTTACACTTGTCATGTTTGGTTCGATTAAAACGAACCCTGGTGCGATTGCTAGTTTGGTGCGGTTCATTTGAACTGATATGTGAACGCTGCCATCCGAACCCTGGTGCGCACCAAACAAGCGGACCGAGATTGCTAAAAAGACGGGTCTCAGGGTGCTTTCACACCTGCCTCATTTAGATCGGTTGAATCGTACTAGAGTTCGTTTCCCTCTTTGGTGCGGTTTGTTTGGTCAGGTCTGAAAGCAGCAATCGCACTCGGGTGCAGACCAAACAAACGAACTCTGGAGCGGTTTGTTTGTGGTGAGAACGTGATCCAACCTCGAATAGAACCAACTGCAAAAGTACTGATCATTTTTGGACTGAACCAGATGCCGTAGTTAGCTGTGCAGACATTGTGTGCTGTGCATGATATTATTACCTGATAGATTGTTGGCAATATTTTCGGAAGATGAGCATGTCAAGAGTTAATAATTAATGCACGCCTCCTCTTGAAGTGACGAGCGATGCGCGCTCGCCGTCTGCAGTGCATTAGAACGTTGTTTTCACTTCGCATCCGTGCTTCATTATAGAAAGGTATTTGCATACTGTGGTAAATACACACAGTGTAGTAGATTATGGCCAGGGACAAAACCAGCCCGTGCAGTCATCTCTCCATAGTGTTATAGTTTGCTGGCTTTGCTTCTTCTGTTGGAATTTTCCCACACGTAAACTCTGACCAATCGAAAAGCAGTTTAGGAAATACGCCATGGCCAATGAGTGATGTGGATGTTGTCACGTGCCTACGTTTTGGTTCGTTTCAACTGGTTCGGACCAAAACAATAAGTGTGATGTGAAAAGGAACCAAAAAAGCTGAAAAATGCAACAGTGTATAATTGTTTGCCCTTGGTTCAGATCAAATGAACCGAACTAGAGATGTGAAAGCACCCTCAATCCGCTTCCAAACGAACTCTGGTGCGGTTCGATTGATATATGAACGCAACACGGACCAAAGACATGCAAACGAACCAAAAAACGGACGTAATGTCACAAGATGCCATGTCAGCTTATTTGACGACGCGGAAAGATCGGTGTATCCAAAATGAATAACGTTTAGCTTCAGAGGGCAAACGCAGAGCAACGAGGAAGTGCCTCATCAATATTTAGTCTGACGAGCAGGTTTCGAAAATGCTAGAAAAAACGCACAAAAAGCATACCTGATTCTTCTCATCAAAGGACCTGTGTTGCCATTTTACGTTATAGGCGACAGCTGTCTCTTTTGCTTAAGAGACAGTCGTCTTGTTTCTGCATCCAACGGAGGAAATCCTGCTGCTGTTTTGAATGTTTTAAACATTTTATGAGCTCTTCATGAGTTCTCAGCGTCTAAAAATAATGCCATGTACATGCATAACATGATCGCGTTTAATCCAGCACAAGTTGTTTTGAATGTTCGGTAAGCAAGCTCCCACGTCATATAAGCCAACCAATCAGGTTGTGACCGTCTCCCTATGCCTTTGGTTTGGTAACTTTAGGTTCGCTGTTAAAAATGCCAGTGTGTACGTTAAGCGGACCAGGACTATGTTTTGTTTTTGTTTTTTGGTCCGGACCAAACGAACCAAACTAACCGAACTACAAGTGTGAACTGTAGTGTCTAGGTGTCTGTTCTTAACCAGAGCACATTTCTGTAAGTCTTTTGTAAGAATTACTTCCTTAAATTACAATAAAGGCATACAGATTTCTTAAAGGTTACAGATCCCAAAGTGCTGCTTAACATGAATGAACTAGGCCATGCCTTTTACAAGTATAATTAAATTAGATTTATAGTTTTTCTTTTAAAAAAAGAGGAAACAAAGAATGTGAATGTAGCAGAGCTCTTTAACACAATGTTACATGTGTGGTTGAAGTTTTCTGAGTGGTTTATAGTGTGTTGCTCTGTGGTTGCTGAGGTGTTCTTATTGGTATTTAGTGTGTTGCTATGTGGTTGCTGAGGAGTTGTAATTGGATTGTAGTGTGTTGCTATGCGGTTGCTGAGGTGTTCGTATTGGTTGTATTGCGTTTCTATGTGGTTGCTGAGGTGTTCTGATATAGATTGTTTAAACAGGTAAATAAAAGCAGAGTTGTCATGCACATAGTTTTGGGGGCACTACTTGGGTGTGAGGTTCATGTGAAAAAATTACCTCCAAATAAAAATAACCATTATTACTTTATCTTTTGTAATAATTACTGCAGTGTCATATCCGATTATACTTTTGAATTATCAATGTGAGAACATTATTTACTCATTCACTCTCACAATTGCCGATTATTAAGATTATATTAAGGACTATAAGCCCTGCATCGATTCAGTCTTCCACGTATTTTGTATCTTATAGAAACAAACATTTCAAGCATATGCTTTTACAAATTTTATGTTATTATTTGCATTTTTTTTTTATTGTCTATAGTTTTATGACATATAGCTTAAAAACTACAATATTCGACAACGATGGGGCATTGTTCATTTTATACATGTAATATTCTTAGATTAAAGTAAACTTTACATACATATGCAATGTATTTCCGATATCAATAAAACACGTAATCATATTATGGCTGCTTTTTTCTCTGTTAAAGACTTGGATTCCCATCCTAAACATGGACAAAGGGTATTTTTTTTTTTTTTTTTTTTAAGTTGGACGTTTGATGGAGTATTTCAATACAAAATTCTCCTTCCGGTTTCTCATACGTTTTTTTTTTTCGAGTATGGATCTACGTGACGTTAGATGAGGCGGAATGTCCTTGTATGGGACGTACGGGACCTTTTCCCGGAAGGGCACGGCTGTGACTAGAGTGAGAGAGCAAACAAAGCCGGCTGCGTGCTGTAGTCACAGGACTTCACGAAATCAAGAAGTGTGTTTTTGGTTGTCAGGGCAAGAAAAGCCTGTACAGCTTCCCAAAGAGCACAGCTTCCGTTAATGGAGCAGTGGATGGCTTTGTTTTTGAGGCGGCGAGTAAAACTGCTTTAAATGTCTTTGTGTTGTTAGCTATCGACTTGTTCATTTAAATGCACTATTCCATTGTTTTTCTATGTAAACACGCACTAGTCTGATGTGTAAAAATGTTCCACTTGCTACTGCTAACATTAAATCACATAAAATAGTCCATAAACCAAATTATGTCCTCATAAACCACAAGTAAACACACACAAATGTTGTAAAACTCGCAAGCATGACAAGCCACTAAGCATATATAAGTTACAGTACATACCATTGAGATGTCCACCTGTAGTCATCGTTGCTGCTTCTCCTGTTCAATTCCAGCCTCTAGATCTGATCCTTGATCATATATGTATGGCTAAATATGATCGATCTCAATGGTTTATTTAGGAAAATGTTTTTTTTTTTTTCAATGATTAATGTTCTTTTTCTCTACAATTAAAGATGTCAGAGCTTTCAGACACTCTCGACGGAATACAAACTCACTCCCCCCCGGGATGACTCAGTACAGCATATCTTTATTTTATGAATATAATAAAACTGAAGACTTTTCAGAGATATTAAGGATGCAATACTACTCTATAGGTACTGTAGATTGACATGAGATTGACTGAAACTTATTTTTTTTTGTTAGTGACTTATCTGTATTCAAATATCAGAAACATAAAAATAATATGTATGAAGACACAGAACAGTTGTGTTAGCACCTAACACGCCTGTCTCTGGCTCAGCGCCAGCCAATGAACAAAGCCAAATTTGAATTTAGCAGTTGATAACTTGACACACACTAGTGTGATTGTATGCTTTAAAGGGTTAATTATCAAATGTATTTTTTCTTTTCTTTTTTCTTTTGTTGTAGTTTTGAAGCTGCATTCAAATTCATTTGGCTCAAAAATCTTTTTGAATGTGCATGATGCCTCTATATAAAAGTAACATAAATAAATAAAAAATAAATAAAATATATGTAAAATATATGTATATACATAAAATAAATGTATTCATCATGAGCTAAATGTATTTGCAGTCTCTTCATTCAAAACACAACTGATATATATATATATATATATATATATATATATATATATATATATATATATATATATATATATATATATATATATATATATATATATATATATATATATATATATATATGAAATATATATGACTATATATATGAAATATATCAGTTGTGTTTTGTAAAAGGTTATGACAGGCCTCTTTATGGTTTATCAGAAAATCCATGCACAAAACAAAAAGCAGTTTGCATGCCAATAGATACAGCTAATGGACATGGCAAGGAAACAATACAAAGTCCCAAGTGCAATTTATGCCTGACTAAGAAGCCTAAGGAAATGCAAGCTTTGTTCTTTCCCCTCCTTTTTCATTTTGTTTATTCCTTTGACACCATGGCACGCAACCCTCTCTCTGTCACACAGCAGTAAACAAATGTTAGGAGAGACTTGTATTTATTAATTCAAAATAGACAAAAGCCAGTCCCTGGTTCAAGGTAAAAACAAAACAAACCAAAAGAAAAGCTTCCTTGCATTTCCTCTTACCTCTAAAACCCAGCCATGATCAGTCACGGTCTTGAAACTCATTGTGACATTATCGTGTTTATTTATTTATTTATTTTTTTGAATTATGCTAATCAGTTTTGCTGGTATTTTGTCTCATTGTCCTGATTAAGACGTCTTACGCAAACAGCAAATTATTCATCTGTGCCGCAAGTCATGTTTGCTGATGTGTTGTGGCCTTGAGCATTCCATTGTCACTTTTTTTCTTTGTTTCTCCTAGTTCTCTAGGTAAATTCACATACTTGCCTGATAATAAAATTATTATTGCAGAAAGTGAAGGAATTCCTGTGCTAGGACAAAAGTTTAAATTAAAAAGTTAAGCAAATGCTAAATATAATATGTAATTTCATTCCGCTCGCTGTGACATATAGGATGTATCAGGTGATTTGTTCCATTAAACTGGGTAAAGTGTGGAGGGCACTACTTCATTAAAGGGAAAATCCTCTTTAAATGTTAAATAAAGTGAGGTGTTCAAATCATGCTCCACATGGCAGGGGACGAAGCCATCTGTTTTAAGATGAATTTGGCACAAAATGAAGCCCTAATCACTATTAAGAAGGAACTTCACTCTGGGAGATTTGTTTAGTCTCTTCCTCTCCACGTCTTATTTGGAAAAAAGGCGGTGACAGTGACACAGAGGCAAGACCCATCAGCGATGAATCTTACTAATGTGAACTAATATTCATACTGAAATGTCTCATTTTACTTGATAAGTATGTGGAAATATCAGGTCGGGTTATGCTCTGCTAAAGGCGATGTTCTTTGGAAGACTACGGCACTTTTTTGCATGAAAATTAGATTTCAGCCTCATGTTGTGTTGTTATGACCGCATGCTCGGAAATGCACCAATGAATATGAATGGTTTGTGATTAAAGATCACTGTCTGTGCGCACATATCTTCCACTCAAATGTGTGCACCATGCTAAAAAACAATTTTTACCTGATGACAGATTCGTGTACATGCAATACAATAGAAAAATTACATTATTTGACCTGTCAGCTGCATTATTATTCAAATTAATGGCAAAGTCTCACTGCCTGTATTGTCTTGCGGCTGGATTTTATTGCTTCTAATATATGCTGGTATATTTTTCATAAACACATAAACATATATTTTTTTAACTTTCTTTTTTTTTAAGTAACAGACAAAAACAGAAACTACAGTGTGAGTTATATTTGCTTGACAGTTCTAAGAAAGTACTCTCATTCACTAATATTTTGGTTTTTGTGAATAACCAAATTTGGTGATTCTGGTTTGACTGTTCTTACTCAAGAGAATTTGTATTAAATCTCAAATCAGTGAGTTTTTTTTGTTGGTATTACTGTTTTTGGTATTACAAGCTTTCACTACTTGTGGCAAGTTGTGGTGGCAACTATTGAAATGTTCAAGTAATGTACATGTTATAGCAGATGCCTTCTATACTGTGTGCTTTACTATATCTAATGTCAAGAAACTGACTCTCTATCTAGTGACTATGTTAATTAATTTAGGCAAATGAGCTGTGGGTTTGGATTAAACAAATCAAAGGATAGGCAGACGGATCCTATAGCAGAGGGGACTGGCTTTGGCTCAGAAGAGTATGACTTCATAAAGCTGGTTACGGTTATTAAGCTACAGTTGAAATGCAATCATTCTTCTTATCCTTGATCAAAGCACTTTATACCTTTCCAACGTACTGTGGGTCCGAGCCCATGTACTCCTCAAGCACAAAGAACTGGTTCCACACCCAGCCCCTCTTGACCCTCTGGAATCCTCTGGAACCTCCATTCCTTCCTGCTGCTGATGGCCCTGCCTGGCTGTGGGGCCACTCTTGCCCTGGCCTGCTTTGGAAGGGAGCACAGGAGCTCTGCTCAAAGAGGAAGCACAGGAACAGCAGCAGGCAGTTCCTCCTCAGCATTGGGCGGACTGTTATGGTGCTGTTCTCAAGTCAAGGTCCAGAGGGAAAAGATGAGAGGCAAGAGATCCAGGGCTCAGAGGCTCACGAGCTGGAGCGTGAATCAAGTAGAGATTGAGGAGAGGTCAGTGGTCCGGTGCTTTACCACTCCCCTCGCTGGAGATTTGACTCAAGTCACCCAGGTAATAAATTCATCACCTGCAACTGAAAAAAGAGAATAATCAGTTTTGTAGCCAAGAAATAGATTTGTTTTAATGTACAATAGCTACAATATACATTTTGTGGAACATCTAGTCCTCTAGAGATATCAGTGACCCTGTTTTGACCCCTGTGTGGCATCTAAAAGAATATTCGGTGAAAGCACAGGAACATAAATGCTTAATACATCCTCTAAAATGCTCTACGGCTGCTGTGGAATGCAGTCTTTCTATTAATACTGACCGTACATTCACAGCATGTCCATTCTTAGAGAGATCTGTTATTTCATATGGATATGCATGCAGGCCACCTCTTTTTTTTTATTCTGCCTTGACAAAAAAAAAAGATCTCTCTTGATTTAAAGTCAGTGTTCAAAGTGAGGTATCCACATACAGAGTATTGAGTTGAGTGTAATATCAATATTAATAAAAATACATAACTAAATAAATGCTAATTCAATATTAATACATATTTCATTAAATATGTTTTTGCTTACCAAGGCTGCAATTATTACATTTTAAAATAACTGTTTTCAATGTTATTATATTTTAAAATGTATTCCTGCGATGGCATAGCTGAATTTTCAGCATTATTACTCTTAAGTGTCACATGATCCTTCAGAAATCATTCTAATATGCTGCTCAAGAAACATGTATTATTATATTATAATATATATCATTAAAAAGGAACAGTTGTTACACAGTAACAGTTGTTACACCTTTCAAAAGTTTGGGGTAATGAAAGCCTTGAGCAACAAATTAGCATATTCAAATGATTTCTGAAGGATTATGTGACCCTGAAGAATGGAGAAATAAATCACATTTTACAATATATTCAAATAGAAAACAGTTCTTTTAAACTGTATTAACTACAATAAAATCAGATTATTCCATACTACTGGTGAACATTCCACCCAGCATGGAATTGCAGTTTTAGTTTATTAATGTAGAGTGTGCATTATGGATTTGTATGAGAAGTATGAACTCCACCTTTGGCCAATCACTTATTATTCCTATATGGCTTAGAGAAAAATGGTTTTAGTAGTAATGGTATTAGGGCTGTGCTGATACAGTCATATAAATAAAGCAATATTTGTTGTCACGATATTGTGCTTTAGATCCTTTTATCAATATTTTTACTTCGTGCATTCATATCATGTCCTACAAATCAATAATTGAAGTGGCAAGTCATCCAAATAAGCAGAGAGACTCTGTTATGGACACACTGAGTGTGTTAATGCTGTTTCAGTCTCAATCCAATTTATGATGTTGTAATGCAATGAATCGTGACATATTGATGATGATATTGTATTTTAAGGTATTTGTCGATAACCTAGTCATTAAAAGGTATTATTATTAGGGAACAAAAGGTAATTGCAATGCATGCTCTGCAAATTCAAACATTGATGATACAAAACAAGTAGCTTTGAAAGTCTTTTTGTCACTTTCACACCCGCACACACCTGTCACTACATGCAGTTCATTGGGAAAGTGTAGTGACCATTTATCTATCTGTGAATCATTATCATATCATGTTAAGAATAACCTTTGTCACTTTGTTAGCAAAAGGCAATTGCATTAAAGTCAACAGCAATTCTACACAGAAGCTGTCACTAGGAGCAGCTTGCAATTATTGGTCGGATCCATCAAGGATTGTAATGAGCTAGTGGTTATCTGAGCATCTCTGGCTAGGAACACGTTCAACAAGATGTGTCAGGTTCCTAAATTACCATGATTAGATGGTAATTCAATCAATCAGTTATTTTCTCTGAGAAAGGAACAAAGCATATTACCTATGTTAAAAAAATAAATAATAATAATAAAAAAACAACAAATAAACCTTTCAACATGGATTTGGATGATATTAAACCCTATTTGAGATGCATAAGATCACGGTTCATCTTATCACAAAGCATGTAACCATAATTATTCATATCTTCAGATATTGATGCTGTCACAGGGTGTTTTGGTGTAGGTTCATGTTTCATGTTTTTGAGTTTATCATGTTCACTGGCATGTTCTGTCATGCACTTCATGTGATCCTGTCATGTGCTCCTTTGTCTTGTGCTCCTATGTCATGTTGTCAGTGGTTTATTAGTTAAACATTGTTCACAGGTTTGTCGTGTCTAGTCCTCAGTCTTTGTGTATTTAATCCCTCATGTTTGCCATGTGTCTTTGTCAGTTATTAGATGTTGTGACCCACAGGTGGTGAGTTTAAGTCAAGTCTGTGTGTGGCAAGTTTGTTCAAGTCAAGTCTTGGTTCCATGTTATGATTTTGGATTTTGCGTTAAATGAATAAAAAGACTGCACTTAGGTTCTCACAACCTCGCCTCCAGTGGATCATTTGTTACAGAATAACTGACCATCAACTATCAACCATGCCGGCCCGGGTCCGCCCACGGCACAGGGTCCAGGTCAGCCCACGCTCCCAGGCCCGCCTCAGCCACAGCAGGGACCATGTTTGGTGCCTTGGCACTGTTTTTGAGTTTATCATGTTCACTGTCATGTTCTGTCAGGCACTTCCTGGTTCGTCATGTGCTTCTATGTCATGTTGTCATTGGTTTATTAGTTAATCATTGTTCACAGGTTTGTCATGTCTAGTCCTCAGTCTTTGTGTATTTAAGCCCTCATATTTGCCATGTGTCTTTGTCCGTTATTCAGTGTTGTAACCCACAGGTGGTGAGTTTAAGCCAAGTCTGTTTATGGCAAGTTTGTTCAAGTCAAGCTTTGGTTCCATGTTATTAGTGTGGATTTTGCGTTAAATGAATAAAACGACTACACTTGGGTTCTCACAACCTCGCCTCCAGTGGATCATTTGTTACAGATGCCATATGCAATTTAGCAGTGTTTGAGATCAGTTCAGGCAATTTTGTGGCAGGCAAAGCCTTCTGATTGGACTTTCGAGCACTGCTAATAAAATGTTCTTGTGGTAGAAGAACCAGAACAGTAAATTGTAAGAAAATATGCACTGAATTATGAACAATACCATTTATTTTTATTTATTTTACAGGTTTTGATGCAAATTGTAATGTATACATACACTAAGATTTACCACATTTATCATTAACCCTACCAGGTTGGGATTGTCTTTTTTTTTTTTTTTTTTTTTTTTTTTTTAAGTGTCATTTATTTGATCAACATACAATAAAATGGTAAAATTGTGAAATATCACTACAATTTAAAATGGCTGTTCTATTGTATTGTATTGTAAAATGTTATTTATTCCTGTGATGACAGCTGCATTTTCAGCATCATTACTCCGGTCTTCAGTGTCATGATCCCTCAGAGATCATTGTAATATGTTGATTTGCTGCTCAAGAAAAAAAAAAAAAAAAAAAAAAAAAATATATATATATATATATATATATATATATATATATATATATATATATATATATATATATATATATATATATATATATATATATATATATATATATATATAAATGGTGGAAATGGTTGTGCTGTTTTCAGGGTGCTTTGATAAATAGAACGTTACAAGAACATTTATATAAATCATTTGTAGACAGCACTTTAGTTTAGGGCCAAATTCTCACTATCACATGCTATGGTTGCTTATTATAGCATGCATATTACTAGGATACTGGCTATCTATTAGTACTTATAAAGCACATATTAATGCCTAATTCTGCATGACCATATTCTACATCCCTTAATCCTACCCAAAACCTAAACTTAACAACCCCCTCACTAACTATTAATAAGCAGTATTTATGAGCTTGTTGAGGTAAAAGTCGTAGTTAATTTTATCATAGTTATTTATCATTGGGAAAATGTGACCTCTTTGTAATATAAAACATTTTTACAGTGATCAATTTATAGGGCTTGTTCACCCAAAAAATAAAAATAAAAAAATAAAAAAATACCCTATGATTTACTACCTCTCAAGCCATCCTAGGAGTATATGACATTATTATTTCAGAAGAATACAATCTGAGTGATATTAAAAATGTCCTGGCTCTTCCGAGCTTGAAAATGTCAGCTTTATAATGTCAAAAAAGTGTATCCATCCATTATATAAGTAATCCATACGGCTCTGGGGGTTCACTAAAAGCCTTCTAATTGATGGGATATTTTCTAAGAAATATATCCATAATATAACACTTTATAAAGTACAATATCTAGTGTCCGGCGGACCACCTTCTGTATTCAAATTAAGGAAAAAGCTTAACAGGCGCCAGAGCCGTGTGGATTATTTTATAATGGATGGATGCACTTTTTTGGGCTGCCATTCACGGCAATTATAAAGCTTGGATTAGCAAGGACATTTTATAATATAAATTAAATTGCATTCATCTGAAAGAAGAATGTCATATAGACCTAGGATGGCTTGAGGGTGAGTAAATCACATGATAATTCGTGGGTGAACTATCCCTTTGATGCAGGGGTCTCCAGACTCGTTCCTGGAGGCCCACTGTCCTACAGAGTTTAGCTTCAACCCCAATGAAACACACCTAAACTAACTAATCAATGTCTTACTAGGGCCTATAAAGGCATTAATGAGCTGCTTCTGGTGTGTTTGATTGGCCCTTCAGGGCCGAGTTTGGGGACCCCTGATTTAATGCATCCTTAATGTATAAAAAAATAAAGAATATCTCAAACTTCTAAATAACATTGTTAAGATATACTTCATAATATTACATATATTTGTTGGGCCTTTGATCTTTGGTAATGTCAAGGGACTGAAAGAGACACATAAGAGGCCGCCACTCACATACAAATGAGGCACTAGGATGATGTATTTGTCTAATGCATCGCCAGACATGAAAGTATATGACATCTGCATTTAGGTTTGATGCTGTATAGTTATATAATACATTTCCCAGTTTTTCTGTAGCCTTCCTCTACCTCCTGATGCTTTAACAGAGATACAGTACATCACTGCAAGCCTGTGCTCGACACCTCATCAATCCTGCATTTCACCTGTAAGATCACAGTTTTGAACAATTTCAGTTTTGCTATAGCTCTCAGACCACCTGATTCGTCCTGATGCCAAACCAATAATTGTCCGATATGCCTCAGTGCATCTCACCTCTCCTGTGTGCTTCATTGGCTGCGGGATTGATCGCTAGCTTTTTGTGCCCAGGTCAATGTGCTTATCAGTTTGCCAGCATTGAACCCCACCTGCTACCACCCAGTGGTAGTTTGGCAGCTTTCAAGTGCATCAAGTGTAAACAGTCAGCCAGGCCTGCCAGGTTTCTCAGTTAGCTCACAATAGATCTGGAGGTGCGGGCACACCAAGAGTGGCCGGATGAGGCCAAAGGAAGGAGTAGTGCTTAAAGCCTGCCAGACTTGATACTCCTACAGGGGAGGTGTTGATGGAAAAGCAGTTGACTCCTTATCCCTGGATGCTCTCAGCCGAAACAGCCTTTTTCAAAGGCAAATAAAATCAAAGAGACACTTCAGACTGGTTCATATAGAGCGAGACATGGCTGGTGAAATTTAACCTGCCTGTTCTAATCAAGAAGCAAATGTGAAAATGATTCGGAGTCATAAATTTAAGCAACGGTTATAAAATCTCAGCAGTATCTTCAGGCTCTTAAAGTGCAGGTTCCATCTGAGTTGTCCCCGATGAAATGTGCCTTGCTAAATCAGGTTAGATTACATATTTACTATCTAATGTACTATGCACTGTCTGTATACTTAGTATTTTGCTAACACTTTACAATAAGGTGCATTAGTTAACATTAGTGAACTACATTAGTTAACATGAACTAATAATGAACTGCTCTTACAAAGCATTTATTTATCTTTGTTAATGTTAATTTCAACATTTACTAATGCATTATTAAAATCTTGTTAACATAGATAATGCAATGCGAACTAACACAGACAAACCACAAACAGCTGGATTTTTATTAACTAGCGTTAACAAAGATGAACTAATGCGGTTGTTCGTGGTTAGTTCATGGTAACTCATGCATTAAATTATTTTAACTAATACAACCATATTTTAAAGTGTTGCATGACGAAAGCAAACAGAGGAATGTGTGTGGCATCACATAAAACAATATCTGCACATCTGAATGCTTATGCTTTAAACCCATAGTTCCTTCCCCTTCCCCTAAAAATATATTTATGTCATTGTATATTTTGGTGTAAGAAACTTCAGAATAATCCATATCAATCTTTATAACAGTCACATGCTGTGACTTACTGTACAATTTTTACTTAATGTAATACAATGTAATTTAAGTAGTGATTGACTGTCATGTTTTTTTTAATCAATTGAATAGATTAATCCTTACTATGTATGCAAGGTTTGACAATAACGTTTTTGCTCACCAGCCTCTCAGGCTACTGGTTTTCCAAAGTTACTAGCCACTCAGCATTTTCACTGGCCACAATTTTGATACCATGGGGAAAAACGGCTATGTAGTTATTTTTATATTTTTGTTATATTTTATATTTGGCAGCAGGTATATTATGCTGCTATCACTTCAAGACATGACTTGTGTATCCATTATACTTTTACACATATGTTTTCTTTCTCAACTGTTTCCATCCGCTTAAAACCATCCCGACACTAACAATATTCATCAGGAGCAAATTAAATGAGTGAGTGAGGGGAGACGGGTTTGTCTGTCAACTCTCTGTCGGAGAGATGAGAGAGAAAAAGCACAGCTGGTATCTTGTATCTAATCTGCGGAAAATGACTACTGGAAGCATTCCAGATATTTCAGTATCGATTTAAAAATCAGTTTATATGTTTAGTTTATTATTTCAGATATTTTAATTATAAATTTCAACCCACCAAAGTGGCTAGTGGTGACTGTGTTACACTCCGCTGCTCTGCATTTGGGTGTTAATGTCCAGTCCAGGCTGTATGTGTATAATGTGTATGTATACCCACAAATATACACATTAGATTTGATTGTTTCCAAATATGCTTTGCCTATAGGACAATATGGGGAAGATCCCAAAGTGTTCTTGCATCATATGTCAGATCCCTGTCCACAATTGTATGGCTTCTCCATACTTTTTCAAAACAAGAACATCTGATCAACTGCAACAGGCAATTTCACTGTGTAGGTGAAAGTGTGGTACATCTGTATAGTTTGATTGATTTTAAAATGTCCCTACAATGTTAAAGGCAAGCCTGCACCCTTGATTCCACCGCATGGAGAAGGCTTATGTCAACGCTTTAGAAACCCCGTCACTTCAGCATAGATTGAGGTGACCTGAAGTCAAACTCATCCCAGTCATGCAACGCCTGTGAAACATATATCTCTCTTCAACTAGAGTGTTTGCAGGAGACTGCTCTAAGTTTCACTCCATTACAGAATCATTTCTGCAGTTCCAGCCCAGTCATTCGGTCAAAATGCGGCTGGTTTAAACGGAGGCTTGTGCAAGTTGCATCATACAACTTTTGGAAGCAGTAGGTCTAATGTAAAATTATTTAGCAGAGCAAAATAGCATTCGTTCACTGACTGATCTCACAGAGAGAAAGTTGACTGGCAGGGAGATGGAAGCATTCACGCTGCATTTCAAGGAGACGACTGACTGCAGTAGATGAATTCCCAGACAGCCCCAGACTGCCAGCCTCCATTACGCTTTTCCAATCTCCATAACCTGAATGACTTAAACACATCTGGACATTTAGGCTAATTAAGGTTCCATGATTGATCCTGTTAAGCAATTAAAGGATTGGATTAAACAAAGTTCAAGGAAAACCAACCCATCAGCAGGAGTTCATTTGATGATTTGCATTTAATTAGCGTTGGTGGGTCTGGGCAAATTACCTAGACTAAATTTGCCAGTCTGAGAAGGCGTGCTCAAAACTAAAAATATCGATCCTCTGCGAGTTCATTGTCCTTGGAGATATTCTCAGATTGGCTCAATATTTATCTCAAATTTGAGGGATTTTCAGAAATATTTACTCTAGATTCCAAACATATATGCACACATTTTTTTTAAAAGTAAATTTTACATATGGAATAAGGTAAACACTGTTTAACTAGGTTAAGTAAAATCATCAAATAAAATAAGTAATTTTTACTTGGCCAGATCAAGGTTGAGTGATTTCTACTTAGTTGAAGTTTCCTTTGAAACATTTTTTACTCAAACGCTATAACACTGAATTAAACCATTCTTTTAAAGCAACACTGGGTAACTTTTGCTCTCGGGGTCCCCCTACAGTTGGGAAAAAAAATGTCCTCAACTACTGTCGTAAGCTCTGTCAACTTACAACAGGGGATGCCATCGCGCGCGCATTTGTTGACATGACAACCCTGATAGACCTGAACTAGTGATGCGCGGGTCGTCTCATAACCCGCGGACCCCGTATGTCTATTTAATGGTCGCGGGTGCGCGGCGGGTTGTAAAAATATATACAGTGGTGTGGGGCGGGCCAAATAACTTCATAAAAGCGTCCCCGCGGGTTGGTGCAGGACTAACAGTTCCCCTGAACACTGCAGGAGGAGTTCACATGCAGGTGTTCATCTGGCGTCGCGTGTGAAATGTCTTCATCCCAGGTACAGTCAGTGGCATATGTTTCAGCATGTCATATGAATATAATTTCATGGGTTTTATTTTTTTAAAACGCCAAATAATCGCGATGCTCGCGTTTACAAGCCAGCGTCATTATAGTAGTCTATTGGTTACCGTTTTACAGAATCTATATGATACTTCAGTTCAATGTTTGAGTGGTAGGTAATCACCATAACAAGCATGACAGCATCGGTCGGGCACACCTCCTTCAGCTCACGCCGACGAGCAAACGCTGGTCCAATGTTGATCCTCGTCCTGCCTTTAATCCCATCACTTTTTCGTTTCCTCTTATTGCTTTCCTCCAACAAAACCTGTTCTTTCTTATTTGTCTGTGCTGCTTCGGACATGACTATATTATCCGATGAACAAAGTTGGGCTCGCACGTCCGAATTTAAGGAAGTGTGGGTGTTGGTGGAAATGACGTATATGCCGTAAAGCAGTCGAATTTTGTAGTTGTGTTTGTTTTTGGGTTACTACCCGAAACCCGAAGTTTAAAAGTACGATTAAAAACGATACAGACCCCATCAAGCCATGGCAGATGTGTCATTCAACTTATTGTAAGTCGATGTATCATCACAAGAGTCTTGAAAATATATTATGAAGGTTGAATAGTTACCTAGTGCTGATTTAAAGTGCTTTAGAAACATAAGTAAATGACACAATAGATATTGGGTAGACACCATATCTACATAATAGTAATATCGTGGCACATGAACACAGAGACCTCAATTGCACACAGTGACGTAACGTTAGCTGGATCATTTAAACTCGAAAAGTCACAAAATGGCAAGTTATTAAACCTAACAACAAATTCAATGATAAAACAGTGTAAATGCAGCTGGACAATTTGCATAATGGAAAGTATCAGTATCAGAAAGGCTGAGTAGATTTACTTAATTTTAAAATGTTGAAATTTACACTTTATTTATTACAAGCTTGAATTGAGTACTAATATAGAATTTACTTAGTTTTGTTAATTCTTGCTTGAACTAAATGAACTTTCATGTAGAAATTACATTAGTTTTTCAGAAGTTTTACTTCACTACAGAATATTTTTTATTAGTGTACTGTTATGATGGACTATGGACTAATGTTAAAAATTAAAACCTTATTGTAAAGTGTTCTAAAAAATTTTCTTTTTCCAAGGTTCCCTGACAAACCTCCTAACAACATGATGTGATGATGTGATGATCTTTAACCCCACCAAAAAAAAAAGGCTATTTCCACAATTATCAGTTTAATTTCAAGTTTAGACTCCCCATCTATGTCTGCTATTAAAAAGTCATGGGAGCAAGATCTACAAAATAGCATCAGTAAATTAGATTGGGATGACGTTTTGAGGATGATTCGTTCATCCTCAATATGTGCGAAACATTGTCTTATTGAGTTTAAAGTTGTTCATTGAGTACATCTTCATAAATCGAAACTAGCTAAAATTTATCCTCAACTTGACCCTACCTGTGATCAGTGTAAGACAGCAGAGGCCACTCTAATACACATGTTTTGGTTCTGTCCTAAACTACAACAATTTTGGGAAGGTATCTGTGAAGCACTGACTTGTGTACTTGGAGTCAAAATAACACTGAATTCATTATTATTTATTTTCTGGGTCAATACTGAGGGTTTAGCATTGTCTGCTGGGGGTCAAAGGATCATTGTTTTTTCAACTCTGTTGGCTCAAAACTTGATCCTTCTGAAATGGAGGGATGCTGCCCCACCCACGGTGCCACACTGGATCAAAAATATGTTGTTCCATCTAAAATTGGAGAAGATTAGATTTGTCTTGAGGAGTTCAGAAAAGAAATTTGATCAGGTTTGGAGGCCTTTCTTACATGTTTTTGATCAACCATCTACAAAGGTGCAAGAGTAACTTAGTTTTGTATAGTATTCTGGCTGGCTTTATCATTGTGAGTCTGTCCTTTTTGTTCATTTGTATTTTTGTGGGAGGGTTCCTATTTTAATTTTTTTGTTTTCTGTTGGTGTATTGTTTTGTCTTTGTATGTTTAAATTGAAAAATTCAATAAATATATCAAACACTAAGAATTGTCTTTTTCCCCATACAATTTTAGCTTGGACCAACTTTGTAAACTCTATAAATAATTTGTTAAAAATTACATTACATTTTAAAAGTTCATTTAGAAATTAAAGTTTCTTCACCCATAAACACCTCAAGTTACAATGTGTCTACACTGGACCCGGCAAAGTGACCGTCGCAAAGCATTTGTCTTTCATGTCAGTACGTCATAAAAAGAATAAGGCATCCGTTTACTGTTGGGGATTTGTCACGCCGTATCGCAACAAGTGTAGACAACATCATTTTTTATAATGGGTTATATTTTCTTTTGACGTTTTGCATCCTTGTTGAAGCTTGGGCATTTAAGTCCCCATTTATTGTTGTTGTATGGGAAAAAAACAAATAGTACAATTGTTACATTTTTTTCTTTTACGTTCCTCTGAAAATTAAATGTAAATTGACGTTGGAACAATAAGAGAATGGGTAAATGATTGACAATTTTCTATTTCTTTAAGGTCAAGCATTAGTATATCTCAAACTATTAAGTTATGAAAACCATTATTTCAGAAAATGTCTTTTGTATGATTGCATTCACAGTTTCCACTGTCTGTTTGTCTTTCAAAGTTCCATTTTAAATTGATTACAAGTTACATCATTCTTTAAGTCATTGTCAGTCTAATTCAATTTAGAATTGGTCTCGCTGACACCCGCTGTCTTCGACTAATTCCATAGACCTGAAACGCTAGCATGGGAGAGATGACTTTATCAAGGTTATACAGCATTTCCCCTTTCACTTACACCTGCAAAGATGCTGCTTTAAAGTCCAAACTCATCAGCCGGTTTCTTCTCCTCCTCCACCTGTGCTTGCGATCAAGACAAGCTGTCACGGCGTGGGTCGTCTGTGTGATGGTGAGGGTCAGTGCTTATTCTGAGCTGACATAATGGGATATGACTGCTCCTGCGGTTCCGGGAGAGTCCAGAACGCTCCGCCGGTCGTTTTCGACGGGCCGCGATGAGCCGCATGCTTGATGAGAGCTTGCTTCATTAGCATGTGTCAAGCCTTGCGTTTGGAGCCCTGACCTGCATGTTGGCCCCTGATAACACGGAGCCTGAGCCTGACAGCATTCCCTGAGTATTGCCCGACGTTCCCCATTCTCATCACCTTCAATAATCAGCGAGCATATGGCTCGCCGAGCTGCCGCCGCCGATTAAGAGGCGGGAGACGAAACTCCCTGGGAAAGTTATTAGTTGTCAGGCCTGTCGTAAACATGATTAACTGATAAGCAGCTGCAACTGTGGCAAACTCCAGAAAGAAAGATGGAGCTCATCTGGATGAAGACCTTAATCTAAAATCTGTTTATCACTCAACGGTAGATGCGGGGGTGGTGGTATTTTAATTCTGTCGATGGCACAGGTGTGTGCATTTGTGTGTGTGTGTGGTGACTGTATGGTGTGAATAATATTTTATTAGGCATAGAAGTCAAAGCTGTTTTAATTAAGGTAAATGGATCGTTGGGATTCTTTTGGGAATTTTAGAATGATAGCATAGCAATTCATAGCTCTCTCCTCTCCTATGTAGTCAGCAGCATACGGTAAATCTTGGGGGTCAATTGACGCTATCAGTTCTGCTTTTGGTACTGGGGAAAGAAAAGAAAACGGACTTAGCCTACTATTTATTATTGTTATATAGATGTTATCTTACAAATTATATCTTGCCAGGTTTCTATATGAGATAATATCAACCATTTGTCTGTGATGCATTTTTGAGAGAGAGAGAGATTGAGAGAGAGAGAGAGATTGAGATTGAGAGAGAGAGAGAGATTGAGAGAGAGAGATTGAGAGATTTATTTGGATTCCAAGAATTATAAAAAGAAGATATGAGGTAAAATAAATAATGGTCACCCTTGATAAATAAATATGGTCACCCTGTGGCTGTCTGTGAATGTCCTGTCTATGTGACACACATACACACACGTGTTTTTCGTGTGCATATGATACACACTTTATGGCGTGCATATGACACGCTCTTCGGTAGGATTAGGGTGGTGGGGTGGGGGGTTCGTACGTATAATACGCCATAAAGTGCGTATCATATGCAGGCCAGTTTTGGCATATACATTTCAAGAGATTGCACACTCATACTATTTGTACACATTTTGGTGAGACCGGGCTCAACGTATGGTCGTATGGTTGTACATATGATTGGTTGTAGGTCTGTCCCCATAATTCCCCACAATGGAGCCATATCATAATCATATTCTGACTAGAACTTGATACGGTGACGTATCAATTCATGATTAGGATTGCGTATCAAACCGCCAAACTGCTGAAATCACGTGACTTTGGCAATCTGAACCGCTGATTCAATACACTGATTCATAAAGCTCTGAAGCTTCTGAAGTGACATTTTGAAATCAACCATCACTATATAAGTTTTTTTTTTTGTTTTTTTTTCCGCAAAATAACTATTCTCATCGCTTCATAAAATGATTGTAGAGCCGCTGTAGTGAGATGAGCATTGTAACGACGTCTTTAGTGTCTTTATGGGTCTTGAGAGAGGAAATGACATTGGTTTCAAAGAAGGCCTTTCTAAAGCCCTATTCGGACGGGATTAGATTAACATGGAGACATGGGGGTAAAGTCATTTTACCTCAGGACGTCTGTAATATTAATGACCAATTCGCACGGGATAAGACATCTCAGTAAAACTAGCAGAAGTGGGAGGAGTAACTCGCTTTATGCACCTCCTTGATGTCATGTGCGTATGACGTTACCGTTATCACGTGAGCAAACACACAAACTGAGCGCCAGTCTGAACTCCGTCTCCAATATATGTGTGTTTTAATTAACAGTTAGGTCAAGTCTAACGATTCTGATTGGATTGTGTTGGTAATAGACACTTTCCTAGAGCTAAAATAAGTGTTGTGCCTCTAATAAGGGCTTTTGATCTTCTTTTTGCTTTAAATGATATGCGGAAAACACTGGACGTTTGCCACAGATTTGTCCCACCACCTACAACGCAACCGAATGCTTCAAGCGCCTCCAAGTTCGCAAAATCCACTTTTTAAAAAACTTTAAACAGGAAATGACGAAATTTTACCATACATTTTTACAGCAGGTCTATTCGAACGGGATTAGTATTACCCGAGGTCATTTTTCCAGACCTTTTTACAGAAGGTAAAACTCTTGGAAATCTTTACTGACATTGTCCGTAATGATTACCGAGATGGCACATTCGGACGGGACTAAAATCAATGAGAACCTCTGTTTATAATTACTTTACCCCCACATCCCCATGTTAAACTAATCCAGTCCGAATAGGGCTTATGTCATCGGATTTGAAAAAAACATATCAAAGATGAACAAAGGTCTTACGGGTGTCGAACGACACGAGGGTAAGTAATAAATGACAGAATTTAAATTTTTGGGGTGAACTAAACCTTTATTGTTAATTTAAGAACAAAAGTAACAGAAAACTGTAGCTTCAGTACAGATGAATCAATATTCAATTTCGTATTTATGCATGCAATGCAGACTGTTTAATTTAATAAAACAGAGAGCGACAGTACAAATATTAGATTAAGATTGCATTAAAAAAGCCTAGGACAAATGTATGCTGATGTTTATACTGCCATTACATATATTCTTCTTTCTCTAAGGAGAGCTGCAATAAACTTGTGCAGTCCAGGTAACCCATTATTTACCGAGTGGGGATTTGCTTTAATGCCTTTGAGAAATGGCATTACGACAGAGACACATATGCATAATTCACCATGCAAACTTGCAAACATTAGTCACCATCAGAAAAGGTTCAGCAGAGATTTATGTGTCAATAAAATGGCCTTAAAAGTATATGTCACCTGTGACATTTGGAGTCTAAGACGATCTGCAATGCAAACATGTGGTAAAAATAGAGTTTTAAAAGATGCAGCGAATGCAAGATGCTCTCCGCAGGGAGTTATTTGTAGACAAGTAACTTGGAGAAATATATTCTCTAAATGACCAGGAGCGTGCAGATTACACGTCATCAGTATAGCGTTTCAGCTTTGTGAGTTAGGATGGATTGCTTTCACATGAACAGTACCCTTGACCACCTCTTGCAAGACCCTGTAAAAACACAGTTGTTGTTTATCAATGTTTTGAAGCCAGGACTGCAGGGAGGAGAAAGACAGGACAAAGACTCAAAGAAAAATGAGAAAGAGAAAGGGGTATTTATATAAAGACAGGGCGAGAAAACAAAGATGGAAAGAGCTAATAAAGTGTGCACCAGACTCGACCAGGCTAATAAATAATCAAGAAAGGCCTCATGAATTTAACAAAAGGACACCAAAAAGCAGAACCTGGTTGCAAAACTTCAGACTGCAAACTCCAGAACTCCTTTTATAAGACGACTGCAGGATGGATCATCAGTATTTAGGTCGATTTAAAATGTGTACATCTGCTAAAAGATATTTGTCAAAGTTTAGGAGCACTAGCAGCATATAGATGATCTCAAAGCGAACAGACATTTGATTTCATATGATCTTCAATCCTGTGCAAAGCCACTTTAAGTTTGATAATTCAAGCCGCGTGCCCCAGTGGATAGCAGTGCCAAGCTCAGGGGCAAAGGCTATCACACCTGAGTACATCTGAATCACAGCCAAGCTGCTCTTATAGTTTTCATTTTGTCTGTGATGCTGAGTCATCAGATTGCTTTTACTCAAGTCCTCACTCCTTTCCCTTGTTTCACTCATCTACTTCTCCTTGTTCCACAACCATCTCATTGTGCTGCTGTCAGTCTGAGCGACACATATGAGAATTAAGCTTAATATTAAGAGCAGTGATCAATGCCTACAAATGTATATATATAGGTGTTTTTGCTCAAGCTTTGACTCAAAGGGTGATTAAACAGTTCTCTGGTTATATTTTGCTGCAGGGCAATCATTGTAAAGCAGCTCTACATGATTATGTGGTCGATACTCAGAAAGCAACAAAGACTGGTATATGAGAAAACACCACAGACCAAATTAGCTTTTAACTCAGCAATCTCATAGGTTAACAATAAAACTTGGCAGCATGCTGATGAGAACATTGCAATGTCAGAAATCAATCAGCGGTTAAGGCAAAATGCCACCAAAATCAGCATAAAAAAGCCCTTATAGTGAGTTTTAAAATATTATTTTATGAATTTAATACTTCTGCATGTAACAGTTTCAGAATGGAGTGTTGCTGGATGTTAGTCAATGGATTCTAGCATAGTGCCTAGCATAGCACACTACCATTTAAAAGTTTGGTGGTCAGTATACATTTTTTATGAATTGTTCATTGCACTGAATTGATCAAAAATTACTACCGGTATAAACCTTTATAATGTTACAAAACATTCTAGTTTAAATACATGCTTTCTGTTTATCACTGTTATAACTGCTTTCAACATAATACCAATAAACGTGTCTCGAGCAGCAAACCAGTTTATTATAATGATTTCTGAAGGATCATCATTTTTTAAAATATCAAAATAAAAGTCAGTTACTTTAAAGAGAAATACTATTTCACAAAATTATTTATTAAATAAATAAATAGAAAAAAACTTGAGATATAAATATAGCATTTGTTAAGCATAAGAGTCTTCTTTATATAAAGCGAGTCTATATATAGTAGAGACATTTATGTTTGTGTCTGTGTCCTTTCTGACTGAATTTATTTCAGCCAATATCTTTATTACATGAGCTTAGATTCAAATACGTTCACTAGTTTCATTTTGAAGGTGAAATATTGTGAAATTCCCCAGAAAATCGGTTCCAGGGGGCAAATATTGCCCCTTAAAAAGAGAAAGTTCTGATACTGCTTCATTGACTGACCTTTCTTCTGTTCAGCACTTCCAGTGACTTCCATTCAGGTGGAAAAGGTGCACTGATTGTCTGTAGATTCCATCTAAATCAATGGCTACTAGAGGAACCAATGTTTATCAGCTGAAGGGAATAGTGTAGCAGTACAGTCTGTGTGCCTCTGATAGACTGTCTTAAAGGGGTATTTCAGCGCTGGAAAGATGAATCTGTATTTAAACTGGGTTATTAATGTAGTAGAAATGTGATTTTTTTTTTTTTAATTTGGTGCTTTCTAGACTCATGGATGAAAGACAACAATTCCCAGAATGCTTCACTGCTCTAGAAGGCTATTCCCAAACCCACCGATTACTGAATAACTTTCACTTTCCCACAGCGACCGCGTTCATTTTCATAAAATTAGTTCAGTTAGAGAACAGGCACTACAATTAAAAACTGGACGTGTCTTTTCAATATAATGTGATTTAGCCGCTGAGTGTCACAGCCACAGCCAAACGCTGCAGGAGTCAGATTACATTGACAGTCATGGATGAGCTCGTAATGAGAGCTGAGATAAACGCCATCATGCTCGCGGCATAGAGTCACAGTGCATGTTCAGTCTGGTGCGTTTTCAGTTCATGCCTTTGGAACTCGAATATACATTCGAATATACTCCAGGGTTTCTACTGATACAAAGCCATATGCTAATCGCTGAAGTTACCCTTTAATTAAGAGCCCTTCGGATCTTAAAGCAATGTGACATGTTTGCCAGGGTTTAAACACATTGTTTATCCTCCTGTTTATTTGCTGTATGTTCTAGTCTAAATGACATTACTGTGTAAACACTATGGGATCAGGAGCTTTTCGGTGTCCAAAGTTTTTTGAAGACGTCCCCACCAGAGAAACGGTCATTTGAGTGACTCAAACCCCGAGCTAAGCTTCCTATTAACCAGCCAGCCATCTGGAACAACTGCCTGCAGCTTTGTGCTGGTGGCCTTAGCTCCCATCCCATGCATGTCCTCCATCACAGCCTGGCCCTGGGCGGGAGGCAGGGGTAGGAGGGAAACTAACCCGCACCGATGGAGCTTAAGCCCTAGAGAGACCTCGGGTAGACTGGATTAAATGCCAATCGTGTCTGTCACTTAAATCTCCCAACAGTCCTCCCAACAGAACTCATCCCACTGTAGGGCTGTAGCGACACATTTATTTCTTCTTATCTTTTCTAAAAACAGATCGTAGACCAAAATAAGAACTGTTTTAAAGGGGCAGTTCGCCGTAATGTGAAATTCTGATGTCATCTACTCATTCGCATGTCAAAAAAATCAACATAAACTATTGATGAACTTTATTGCAAAATTTTAAAAACAGTACTGAACCATGCAAATGTACAGTACTTTCAAAATATAAATAATATTAATATAATCATTATGCCTTGATCATTCATGTTAGTTCATAGTGCATGAACTAACATGCATTAAATTCCACAAGGCATCAGTGATAGTTTTTATTTCACCTCTAGAGGTGGCTCCCGCTCTTAATAGTTCCAACAATAGGTTATTGCCACTGATTAATTGTCAAAACCTTCCAATTAGTCAACCTTTACTTTATAAAGGTATTTAGACAATGTCAGAATGGGAAAGAAAGGTGATTTAAGCAATATTGAGCATGGCATGGTTGTTGGTGCCAGACGGGCCGGTCTAAGTACTTCACAATCCACTCAGTTACTGGTATTTTCAAGCACAAACATATCTAGAGTTTAGAAAGAATGGTATGAAAAGGGAAAACATCTAGTATGTGGCAGTCCTGTGGGCAAAAATGCCTCGTTGGTGTTAGAGGTCAGAGGAGAATGGGCCGACTGATTCAAGCTGATAGAAGAGCAACTTTGACTGAAATAACCACTCCTTACAACAGAGGTATGCAGCAAAGCATTTGTGAAGCCACTACAACAGCGGAAGACCCCACCGGGTACCACTCATCTCCCCTACAAATAGGATTTCACCAAAATTGGACAGTTGAAGACTGGAAAGATGTTGCCTGGTCTGATTAGTCTCAATTTCTGTTGAGACATTTAGATAGTAGATAGTAGAGTCAGAAATTGGCATAAACAAATGAGAACATGGATCGATCATGCCTTGTTACCACTGTGCAGGCTGCTGGTGGTGGTGTAATGGTGTGGGGGATGCTTTCTTGGCACACTTTAGGCCCTTAGTGCCAAATCGGCATTATTTAAATGCCACAGTCTACCTGAGCATTGTTTCTGACCATGTCCATCCCTTTATGTCCACCATGCACCCATCCTCTGATGGCTACTTCCAGCAGGATAATGCACCATGTCACAAAGCTCGAATCATGTCAAATTGGTTTCTTGAACATGACAATGAGTTCACTGTAATAAAATGTTACAGTGAACTGTATATTGATTAAATAGACACAGCTGGAAAAGCATTCGCAAGTGATGAATCTCTGGCAACCAATCAATGCTCTGCAGTGAGTCTAGCTCCACCCTTTAGTACTGGACTACTGTGCTAGGTACCCCAATGGAAGGGTACCAAAAAAGTGGTTAGGGTATCATTCACAACTTCTGACAATGGAAATGTCACAAAATTTCGCAAAAAAATTGGGTGTATGTTAGGGCCCATTGTCAATGTAAATGCACGGTAAATGCTGTCAATACACAGTTTCATGTAAATTGGCTCCTTAGTGTACATACTTAGACAAATTTTGATTAAAAAAACCACAAAACTTTTTGGATCTTGAAACTCTTGATAAATGTAGAGTTATTAAATGCTGTATAATGGTTATTAGTAATTCCTTATTTTGTGTTCCAGCATACACATTTTTGGTTGAGCTATTCCTTTGATTTAAAAAAGTGGAATTATTTAAATGGTTCACATTCCTCATTTGAATCTCATGATTTAGTCTGCATGTTCCAAATCTTTTTACACTCTCCTTGATCTACTTCTGCCTGACCTGCTGAAAGCAGCACAGCTGCCATAACATCACAGAAATGAACTCTCCTTTACCCCCTGAAGACACAGCGAGTGTGAACACACAGACAGAGATAGCCGCGGGCTAAGAACAGCAGAGATACAGAAGGCACTGAGTCAGCAGAGCCCTATGGGAGCACGCCAGGCCTCACTGCCAAGAATCAGGTCCTATGATGCAAGCACCAAAACGAACGCAAACCAAACTCCCTTTTTAGGAGAGGGAAACATCATTTGACACTTTAGAGGTGGCTCCAAGAATCTGGACTTTATATTTTCCTGCTACCTGTCACATGTCAGAGTTACAGAGACCGGGCCTTTTTTAAAAATAAACAGCAAATGAAAACAAGCGGGGCAGTTGTCAAATCTAGAGCTTTGTGGCTTTAAACACCCTGAAAGCAAGTAAGAAGCACATGTCAAATTTAAAACCCCTGGTGTCAGACATTCTGATCTAAAAGTTCAAGCTGTGGTTGGAAATCAGAAAAGGGATCTCAGAGCGTAAGATGAGGCAAACGGAGGGAAAGGGAGAAAGATCAGTAAGGAAACACTGTCAGTGCGAGCAGACGAATCCAAAACCCCTGTAGCCTCAACAACAGTAGCGGCAATGACACATCATTTATGGGTCTGAAACCCTCTTTGTCCTAAGCATAAGCTTTCAGTCCTTTGATATCAGTTCAAGAGCTGAATGCACAAAGCATTGCAGAGCAATGTAGCCTGTTTCTGGAGCAACGCTGCCTCTTAGTCTTTACCAATGAGCATCAGCATAGACAGGAAGTGAGCTGGGAATATTTCACCTGCTGTTCCTCAACTGATGTTTAGCAGGCTATCTACAGTTTACAGACAAAACCTAGTGAGCTTACTGTCTACTGCTTACAGTTTATGGCATCATTCTAAAAGAAATGGAGCTTCATAAGCAGACACTGACCAATAATCAATTGGTCAAATTATAATTATTATTATTTTTACCAGTATGCACACTAAATAATCTTTAATTTTCTTCTCAAGTGTCTTTTCATGCATCTCAAACCGAAGGTTTTTAACAATGTGATGAAAATAAATGTTTTTTGTAATTTATTTTTTTATTGGGCTTAACTCACAAATTATGTCATTAGAATCTAAATTATTTCAATATGATAAACATATTTTATCACATTGCTAACCTAATACTGTAAACCGTATGCACAGATACTGGGTTACATTTTTTATTTGATCCATAAAAGCATTAAGTATATTGTACTCTATATAGTCAAGTATAAGAAAAATAAACAATATACTGTATACGCCACTGTTCAAAAGCTTGGTGCCACTAAGATGTTTAAAATAAATTAATATTTTTATTTAGAAAGGATGAATTAAATTAATCAAATGTGACAGTACAGATATTTATAATGTTACAAAATTTTAAATCCATTTAAAATCCATTTTGCACTTTCTATTTAAATAATCCTGAAAAAAATGTTTTATTGTGTTCCAATGTTTTAAAAATTGATAATAATGTTTCTTGAAGAATAAGGATATTAGAATGATTTCTGAAGGATCGTGTGACACTGCAGACTGGAGTAATGATTAAATGAGTCTTCTGTGTGAAGGATGCATGCAACACTGCCTTAGAATTTGGACAAAACTAAAGAAGGAAGTTTTAATCTCATTTTCTCATTTTAAGAATGAACACTGGTCGAGTCTGCTCTGTATTTTCATTATTCGAATAACTCTGTATTTAAATGGATAGTCCTTTAACCAATCAGACCACAAGAGGCGTGGTCAACAGGCAACGACCCATCTCTATCTGTCATCGTGTTGAACCCACCAATAGCAAACCAGGTGGATAAGCCAGTCTGTGATTGGTTCCTGAAAAAGTGTAACAGAAGCAGTAGAAATTGATGCACAGGTTTCCTTTCAAATCGCCGGCCGATCAGGCTGGTAAGGAAGCATAATCATGCTAGATGTTTTGAACAGCTTATTCCTCATGCCTGCTATGTATGTAGGCAGCTCACTAGGATATGGATCATAGTTTTTTTTTTTTTTTTGACTGTACATCAAAAAATAACTCTTCTATGTCAATTTTAGTATGAACGCATCTGCTCACAAACTGACTCATTTATGAAACTTTTCTCAGTTTCTTTGTCATTTGTAACACCTGCAGTTTTAAATGAGCTTATTGGAATCACAACAAATGTTCACTGGGCAATTTGAGAGATGACTTAAAATAGCCACATTGATTCATAAGGTATGGTTATATCTGCACTCATATTATAGACTCTTGTTTATTCATGAGTACATTGTGTCAGCGAGAGAACACTGTAGTTTACAAATGAATATTAACAACATTCAGCATATGCTATTTTGATTGACACATTATTCTTTAGAGTTCAGACATGAACAGCACATTATCATTTTTTTTTCAATCAAAAACAATTTTTTTTAAGCTAAAATGCTCCTAATATAGACTTTCCAGAAACGCAGAGATTTGTACAAGGCCAAAAAAAAAAAAAGCCCCTCTTTGGGGCATTTTGATTTTCTGTGATTTTCCATCTAATGTCCCAGATGGAGCCAATTTATGTTTGTGTGATCGCGTAAATGAATTTTGTTCGGTGTGTACAGGAAAGTGAACCAGCATCGGGAAATGTATGAGTGATGGAAGATGTAAAAGCAAGTGTTTATATTATTTTTTTTACTGTGTAAGTGTCCCTTGTTGAAACTTTTATTAGAGAGAAGGAAATGAATTCTTCCAAGACAATAAATCACTTGTATACCTAATACTCCATCTTGCTACATTTGATTCCTGTTAAACAGGAAGAGGACTTCATTAGTCTGACTGTGAAGCACTGTTCCACTCTTGCTCTCCCATAAGAGCACTTTCCAAGCAAATGATAATTGTGTTAATTTGCAACGCTTTACTTAATGGAAACACTCATTCTGAATTATTTTTTTTTTCTCCATTTGGTCCCACTGGATCAGAGTCCTTGGCATGTACATATAGACTTAAAACTGGGGTCTTTAGTTGTTGTTGCTGTTGTTGTTGCATTTACGGAATGACTGGGTTCTGTAATTGGGCATAAGTAATCCACCAACTGCAGGTAAAACTGTCAAAATAGTGATTAACCTCACTTCTCTGTTTTTGACTGAGTTCTTCCAGCAAATAATCTTTTGGCAGTAACTAAGATGAGTCATCCTCCACAACAACAAATCTTTTCATCTGAAAAACGATGCCAATGATATTTTTTTAATTCCTTTTAGCGAATGCCAAATGAAAGAATGCTAATTTTAATTGATGGAAAAAGCTACACTCAATTTTGCGAAATTGACAGATTGCCAGCAGGCTTTTTCATTGCTGCAGTCTGTTCCCAGACAGCAACATAGTGCTGGACCAGATCCGGACCCCATCTGGTACATGTGGATTCCACGTGTACCAGATGTGGGCCAGATCTGAGCAACACTATGTTGCTGTCTGGATTATCAACTGGTCTTCTTACTGGTCATCAGATATGTAAATGTGAGATTTAAATGTGTAATAAACCCAAAGCTGACCTTGCTGACCCTGTGTGTGTGTGTGTGTGTGGGCATGTTTTTGTGACATATGAGGACACAAATGTGTATAATGACATGGGTATGACATAGGTATTACAAGGAGAGGGTGACTTATGAGGACATTGGCCATGTCCCCACTTTTCAAATTGCTTATAAATCATACAGGATGAGTTTTTTAAGAAAGTAAAAATGCAGAATGTTTCTAAATCCAATAGAGCACCTTTAGGATGTGTTGAAACAGGTAGGAAACATTTCTGTAATAGTACTAATAAACTGAATGTGTTCTAAATACACAATAACTAACCAAACTTATATATTTATCATTATTAAATAAAACATTTTTCCAGTCTCATACCTTTTAACTAATTGATCATCACTTATTCCACAGCTAGCCATATTTTAACAATGTTCAAACATTTTAAATAAATCTTTTACAAAAAAAAAAAAAAAAAAGATTTATGCTGATAAGCAATTTGAATAAATGCATTGATTATGAAATGCTAAATAGATGGAAAACATATATTTCGAATCCAGAAATCTTAGTATCTTAAAATACCTGTTCCCTTTCAGTCGGTCACTTCGACGTACGTCCCAAGTCGGTCTCCATTCCCTCCTTCAGGGAACGAGGGTTACCATACATAACCGAGACGCTCCCTTTCAGTCGGTCGCTTCGACGTACGTCGGACTGACCGACGAATTGGGACGTACGTCTCCGTTCCCTCCTTCAGGGAACGAGGGTAACCATACGTAACTGAGACGTTTTATGTACGTATGGCTGACCAATATAGTATGCGTCATATTAGGAATTACACTTGTCTTTTCTATGTTACCAAAGTGCAATTATCACTTATCACTTTTTTCTCTCCAGTGCAACAGTTTACAGATGATGGCACAACACTCATAATAAATGTTTCCACAGTCACAGGGTCTACTTTGTGTCTACTTCTCATTGCAATAATTCCAAGCTTCGCAGAGCGGAGCAGTTTCGGGTAAAGCATTACGAGCATAAACCGGAGGTATTTGAGATTCAAACGTGACTATTTATTGGTGTGCATTGAGAAATTTGAGTGCATGGGGTAAACGCATAAATAGAGAGGTAATAATGCTAGGCAGTTTATTGTATGACTTAAGGTCACAATCTAAATAAAATGCTTATGAAAACAGCCCCAGATGCCCTTCCTCGGGGACCACGGGGAGACCCCATGATACTCTTTAGCATTCGCTCAGCCCTGATCTGATTTGCATGATTATGAAGAATGAGGGGAAAAGAAAACAGCACAACTTCTCTATTCCCCCCTGTGGCAGCAACACACTATTTCTGGGGCACTTATAAAGAAACTGATTGAATTTGTATTTAGGAGATGTGTGGGTAAATAAAGGTGCAGAGGCATCAGATTGAGAGCAGTTAGCAGTGGCTCTTAAATAGAGCCTGTTGGAGTATTGCGTTGAGGTTTTATTATCTGAAGGGCTCTGGGGAAGAAGAGGAGGATTGTGTCTTCATCACCTCTACATTGAGACTGATGTCTGCTGACAGTCAGATGATTGCCATCATGGCTGGGAGAATAGCAACAGGTCCACACACACACGTCTGGTGATGAAAATGAGAGTGTCTGTCTCTGTAAGAAATACTTGCTATTTTCAGTACAGCTTATCAGTACGTGAATAAGGGAATGGTGATTGGACCGAGTCACAGATGGAGGAAGCCTGAGAATTAAACTCATTGTTTCTGTGTGTGGCATTTACGTAATAGCTGTATTGTTTAATTTTACAAGATCATTCAATTGTGTGTCCGTGTGTCCTAAAAATCGCCCTGTTTAATTAACTACCTTTGTTACTTTCGGGTCTCAGATGATTTGAATGGCAGGATCGGGCTTAGGGTTTTGCACCATGAAAACAAATGAGCTTTTCTTGTGACAGTGAATGAGAAAACCTCTGCAGATATAAATATTAAAACATGTCGTCTTTGTCTAATTGACTTTTGGGTCTAATATAGCCTCTGCAGATGAACATTCAGGACTTTTGGACTAGTTTTGTTTCCATATACAGAGGCCATATACAGTTTGGTAGCGTTAACACACTGCCATTATGTAGTCACCCTCATGTCATTTCAAACCTGTTTGCAGATATTTATTTTATTTATTTATTTTTTACATTGAAAACCAAACTTACTGTATTATATTATATTATATTATATTATATTATATTATATTATATTATATTATATTATATTATATTATATTATATTATATTATATTATATAAATTGATGACCGAATACTCAAACACTTTTTATTTATTTACCTAAAAGCAATTTTGAAAAGGTTTTGCCAGAGAAGAAAATTAGCAATGAATAATGTCTTAAATTTTCAGTGAAAAATAGCTGTGAAAAAAGATTAATCATAATTTCTGCTTCTGTTTTTCATGGAAAAAAGATTTGGAAATGCACAAGGGTGAGAAAAATATGTAAAAAACAAATTGGGTGACCTATTCCTCTTTAAAATGTTGCTAAGCTTATCTTATAATAAAGAGCAGTTTCTTTTGACTTTATCTGAATTAAATGTAATTTATTCTCCCACTTGTGTACATTCTCCACACAGCCATTATCAGTTAAACACTGAAATGTCTGGTAATCACAGTTCCTCATAAAACCACGTATTTCCCAATACTCAGTGTGGAGGCTGTATGTTTTTATTTGGCAAACAAGAAAATTAGTCCTTGTTTTACCTCAGCAAGATTCATCGTCCCATTTTTCCCCATTACAACTCTAATCTAAATGCAAATTTTGATTGGCTCTCTTCTCCAAAGCGCTTGGATGCAACCCGTAGACACAAGTTTGTGTTTTTCCTCTCCAAATGGGAACATCATTTTTATGGTGGGCTTCGATAAAAGGTGGTGACGGTCTACTGGGTTAACCTGCCACCGAGGGTCTCAATGAAGCATCTCAATTCGAGAGCAGGGATTTGTGTTAAATGAGCAAAAGCACTCACGACAAGAGTGCCAATCCATCATATCATCCTTTGGGACATGATAAACCCACATTTTCTCTTCCTATCGCTCTTTCTTAGTCTACTGTGTGCGTTTGAGTGCGCTCATGTGTTTCTTAATACCATTTAACAAGCTGAAAATACATTTGTATCGATGCAGAGACTCAACAGCAGACGCTCTATTGTTAAGACACAATTCAGGTGGGCGCAGCGGTGTCAGAACATTGATCCAGGAGAACTGCCTCTTGCTGCCCCGTAAACACGTTCATCCCTAGCCGTAGCATTCAGACTCCCAAATTAACACAGTGTTTCTCATCTTTCATTGCTCTGTGTCATCTGACAGGCTGAAAAATAGCAGAAATGCCTCAAGCTCGTGTTCCTGTCTGTGCCGACAGACAACTCTCATGGGCTATAGCGAGGGAACAAAACCTTGCGGAGCCCCGTAGGTTTACTGCATCTGGGCCTGTGGAAGAAGATACGGACCGGTGGCGGTAAAAGGCTTCGTTTTATCCAATTCCAGCCGCCCTGGCCATCAGTCTTTGCTCTGGCCAGCTGTTAGAATGAGTGACATGGCATTCACTTAGCTCTAGCTGTCAAGCATTCCCTTGGCAGACACACATACACGCACGCACACACACTTGTAAATACATTTACAATGCCACATGAAGCTATTGCAGAGAGGTGATTGTGCTAGGGAAGATAGAGGGAACCAGAACCCATTCCAAAATAAAGGAACCTACAGCTTTTATGACACTCATTCTGTTAAAAGTCCTTGAGCATCTGCATTCTTTGGCTTATGCGAATAAAATACGGTACTATGATTCTGCTTGTATAGTGTATTATGGCCCTTGTATGAGAAGTATTAGTTGTGAATTTGCAATGTAATGAGAGAAAAGAAACACTCCAGAGTCTAGACAATAAATAGACAACGCATTGCTGTGTTTTGTTGTCCTCGTCGGTTGCTTGCAGCAAACGTTGTGTAATCGGATCAGTGTAGTCTGTCTTGCAAATAATTGACTCTTATGAACTAAATCTATCATGGATTCAGAACCGTTTTCAGTGTATATTTGAGGCTTATAGCTTGTCTGGTTGTTTATATCAGTGTTTAAATTTGTTTCGGTTTCAATTAATATCAAAGTCTGTTTAAGATAAGTCATTTCACTCGGGGTCCATCTTTGAAAGGCATCTCGGCCAGCTATTTAAGTCATGCTATTGCAGATCCAATCGGGTAAACATCAAATTCTCCAAATCTACCAAGGTTACGATGAAATATCATATTTGAAATCACCAATAAAATCTAACAACTGTCTCATAAATTTTGTTTCTAAACATTCAAATCTTGACAAAACAATTTTCAGGATCAGCCAATGCACATGTAGAGTCATAAGTGTAGGTGTGTTCGACTCTTCAATTTTTTTCGAATCCCTCTGGCGATCTGATATTTGATTGAGCATCATGTTGTGCTCACAGGCAGGGCTGTAGCATAACACCACTGCACCATATTTGTATATCTAAAGTCTTTAGTAATATAAGATGTCTGGCTGTGTGTCCACCAAGGCATTTTCTCCCCATTGTTTTTAAAATGGCATAAGCTTGTATAGGCGCATTTATTTCACACTGAGAGCTCGCCATTTTTTTTTACCGGTTGCCACATTGTAAATATATATATATATATATATATATTTTTTTTTTTTTTTTGTTGGTTTAACTTAAAAAAGTAAGTAACCTGGTTGCCTTAAAATTTTAAGTTTAGTGAAATTAAAAATTGGAGTTGATACAATGAAGGAAATTTGTTTAATAAATAGAAACTCAAAATATTTTTGTATCTGAACCACATAAAAAAAATTGATAAATCATGAAAATAGCACTATTTGGCATGTTTCACTGCATCATCAGAAACACACACAATTACCCAATATGCTTACAAAATCTTTTAATAATATTTTAATAAAGGTTGTCAAATCTCAAAAAATGTTCATTGTATTAACTCAAAATTTCAATTTCAATGAACTCAAAATTTTAAGGCAACCAGGTAACTTTTTTTCTAAATATTTTTTTACAGTGCAGGAGTTGAAGAATGTTCAACTTTTGATAAACTGCAGAGCTCATCATTGTCACTTTTTACCTAGCCGTCCAATCACAGTTGAGGTCAAATACCACAATGATCAACCCTCACATTCTTCTTGTACACTGATAGCCAACGACGTCAAGCACAATCTCTTCTTCCAAAATTAATACCTGAGCAAGTATGTTACATTGTGTCAACATTTTATATTCAGAAACAAAGTAGTTGCTAAATCATATGCTAGTAACTGTTCCGCAGATATTCCATAAAGCACCTCAACTGGAAAAACTGTGGCGCCACGAAGACGTATATTTTCAGCATGCTAAAAACGCATTAAGACATATTCACAAAATGTGCATACACACTTGAATTATTTCTTAACCTCGTTTTAATTTTTGTGAATGTGGAGTATTCTAAATGAGTGGCTGCGTGCACAAGGTTAGTAATTTGCATAAAACACACCCAAACCATCTCTATATTACGACTTTCCGCAGACGTTTTCCTTTCAGTCTTTCGTCACTCTCCTCAAACATATGCCTCTCTCTGTAGACGTGCTCTTGCCAGATCCTCGAGCAAAATAAACAGGGGCGTCGGACTGGGGGGATAAAGGGTACCGAGTAACCAGGGCCCGAGGCAGGGGGGCCCTTAGAAGTCAATTTTCTATACATACACATACATGGTATGGGGCCCAGCAAGATGGTTTGTACCCTGGGCCCAAAATTAGGTGCTACGCCGCTGAAAATAAATACAGTTTATACAGACCCAGATTACAGACCTCTCATTAGCCAGCTGTACATAGGCGTATATTTGCTGCTTTATTTAGAAAACCTCGCAGCTGAACCTGTTTTTTTTCACAAATTGTTTTTGATTAAACGTTTTTGATGAATCATATTTTTTTTCTGTGAAAACTTTCGAATGCAGATTTCACACATACATTTGTGTGTAAGCATGCCTAGTGAATTGTCTTGAAAAAAGCCATTAGACTTCCCTGGAAAGTTTATATCAAGCATAATCTGGAACAAACCTTTCTATTTGTCTAAAATATCTGCTCAACCAATAGAGAGTTTGTTTGACCAATAGCAGATGAGAGGCCATGTAAAGAGAGTAGTAATTTCATTCCAACGTCGGGATGTGATCATCTCATAGCTTCTACATATTCAGATTTAATCTAAGCTACATTTATTTGTTACAGGGCACTACACATTAATATGCCATTTTGTAGGGTGCAAAGGTAGTCTGATAAGTCCTTGGTGCTTCTAAATTCTTTCTTTTTTTCCTTTTTAGGCAGCAGTTATATGAAATTGATCATAAGGCAGAATCTCCCACAGTCAGCATAAAGCATACTCATCTCTGAACTCGGTCAACCACGGCACGCATTTTGCAGCTTTCAATAGTCATAAGTCCAATAACAGTGATTCATAGCTGATCTGATTCAGCCAATTTATAGTCCACTTTTTTGTTTATGGGTTGGTGTAGAGTAGCCAATTAGCATGTTGTGCTCGCAGGCAGAGCTGTAGCATGACTGACACCCGTAGAAAGCTGAACTTTCTTTAATGAGCCGTTCGCTCGGCTTTGCATAATGTTGCTCATTGTTGGGGCATGTGTAGCCCTAAGGAGATGATGTAGGCTCACATAGATGCTGACTTCACTTGGGGAGTATGGGAAATGTTTCCTCAATGGCGCATGATGGTTTGGCTGTAGATGGGAACATTTGTTGTATTGATATAAAATCATTCCGGGGGTGTTAAACTGTCCTTACCTTTAACACTGTGCCATGTTTTTAAAAGTTAAATATTAATATCAATATTAACAAAGTAAATTTTAATAATGGCTCAAAGACAATTACTTCGAGGTTAAGCAAATATTGGCTCAAGATTTTTCTAATTAAACATTCAAGTGGCTTTCTTAGATAGACATAAAGTTAACATGAAGTTAAGTTAAAGTGTTGCTACTTTCAGGTACTCCACAAAACTGTAGCAACACTATAACTTAACTTTATGCTTTGTATAGTAAGACAAAATGGTACAGTTTCTATTCGTCACTGATGATTGCCGTTTGGACCTTTCTGGATTACAATCAAAATCATATGTTTAAATATTACAGCTGCCGTGGCAAAAGGCTATAAATGATCCGCCACTTGCAGCATCCTCACATGTGGGGACTCCTTCTTTATGTATACAGTCGTGATGTAATGATACAAAAACATGCTCAAATTTCCCACCAGTACCACTCAAATTATAACACATTATTACCAGTTGACTCAGGCTAAGGCAATGAGAGAGTTTTGAACACTTGGTGGTTATGTACTTGCTCAAAAATTGATTTTGGATCATTTTAAACAACAACAACAACAAAAAGTTAAGGACTGCAGGTTTGAAGCAAGATGAATTTTTTTGAGAGAAAAAAGAAAGAAAAAAATGCATTCATAATCCATTGTTATGTGAGCGCAACAATTTATTTATGAGTTTTATCTGCGATCATTTTGAGTTATCAACCTTATTCGTAACAAATGAATAACAAACACAGATATCTTTAATGCATTCAGATATATTATACTATCGTTTAAACTTGGAAAGTATTGCTAGAGAAGAGACTTTCGGGAGAACCAAGTGATGTTGTAACCAGAGGCCAAGGTCAAGAGACGGGCAGGCAATTTCAATGGCGACAATGAACACAATAGATTGAATAGCCTTTCAGTCCCCTGGATTTGTAGAAAAAGGGAATGTTGGATATTGGTTCTTTTACAGGTCATGTGAAAGAATACATTTTGAGTTGTTCTTTGACCTTTTCGGTTTCTTGTTCTCTCTTACATTGTTTTTTTCTCCACAAAGGAAGAGTTTACAAAAAAAAGGAGTTTTCTTTTAGTCTACACTTAATGGTGTGCAAACTAGCGTGAAGTAATGAAAGGGTATTGAGTTGAATTGCAATGTGTTTCTAACTGAGGTATCGTTACAGTGTGTGACGGTACACGATCAGCCACCATAGACAGAATGAAAAATCTTGTTTTTACAAGAATGCTGCGTCTTACGTTTATGAAACATTAGCTTGTATCCAGGTTTGTTCGTGAAATTGCTTGCTTTTGGGCTGGTATAGTGCTATAATCCATAGAAAGTAAACACGCTAAGGTACTCCACAAGTAATTATAGAGCACAGCAAATGTGCTATGGTCCAATAAGCATTCTGCATAAATAATGACGGATTTGTAACTCTGAGAAAGATCTGATTAATTATTTAAAGCACTGAATGGATTTACCATTTTACCCCGAATGAATTATGGCTCAACATTACTGAGGGACAGATAACAGGGAGACTATGGAAACTCAAGAACAATGAAACACTACAGTGGGGTCAAAATGTCCAAAACCTCTTTAAAAGTCTGGGATTGCAATATGAATTTAATTTACCTTTAATTGCTTCAGTCTTTCCGGGTTTTCACTGTTGTGGTAGGGGACACTATAATGCATCTTCAGAAAGAGTACAGCAGAAACAAGCGATTTCATATGTAATTATATGCATATGTAAAATAAATCAAAACTGCCTAATGTTACTGAATGAAATGTAGATCCAGTAGAAGCTCTAGGACTGTGAAGCTTTGGGGATGGACTCATTGATGGACTTGATCTACTCCATGTATGCTTTGATCATCGTTCTAATTCGAACCCAGATGTAGTCAGCTTTTTGCTTTAAAATGTTGCTTTTTTATGAAACTTACATTCAAGTGTTGATTAAAAAATGCCATATGCTAGAATAAAACAGGGTTTTATTCATTTTTAAAGAAGAAGGTCTGTTCATACAACAAAGTATTTTGGGGCTCATGGCATTTTTGTGAAAATTATCAAAAATGTTTTGCTGGCGAGGAAAGCGTTATTATTTATAGAGACACAAAAATATACATCTCTGGAAATATTAAGTGTATATAAAGTATTAGGATTTTTGAAGCAAGCACTTTTTTGTAACCTTATAAATGTCTTTCTTCATCAGCACTATAAGTAACAATTTAATATGCTTTCGATTTCTGTTTTATGCAGTGCTGTATTATTTAAGAATTTATTTGAAGCTTTCCTGTACTGCTTAAAGCTTTCCTAATGACAACTTAAAGTTGTCATTGGATATTTTACTTGAAGTTTTTTGTATATTCTTCTCGCAGTTTGCTTAAAAGCCTCTACTCCTGTTCAGACAAGTATGCTGTTTTAACTAAAGGGATTCAAGAGAGCTAGGAGGAGAAACAGTTATCATATCATCTAGCTGTCAAAAAATGAGAATATTGTGTCATTTGGACTATAAGGAAAAAATTGCACATATTAAGGTTTAAGATTTCAAAGGAATTGGAGCCATACTTTGCTTTGGCTGCACTGTTTTTTTTTTTTTCTTTTTCTTTGTTTTTTTCTTTGCTGAAAATAAATGTGCAAAAGTTTAACAGTCTGGTCATATATATATATACTGTAAAAAAAATGTTTTTTGTTGTAAGTAAAACCTGTAAGTAACCTGGTTGGCTTAAAATTTTGAGTTTATTGAAATTAAAAATTTGAGTTGATACAATGAAGGAAATTTGTTTAATAAATAGAAACTCAAAATATTATTGTGTGTGCACCACATAAAAATGTGATAAATCATGAAAATAGCACTATTTGGCATGTTTCACTGCGTCATCAGAAATAAAACACACACAATTACCCAATATGCTTACAAAATCTTTTAATATTATTTTAATAAAAGTCGTCGAATCTCAATTTTTTTTTCATTGTATTAATTCAAAATTTTAATTTCAATGAACTCAAAATTTTAAGGCAACCAGGTAACTTTTTTTCTAAATATTTTTTTTACAGTGTAGACAGCCGTATAGCCTAGTAATATGCATGCTAATAAGCAACTGGTGCTAACAAGCAATAGTGAAATTGGACCCTAAACTATATATATAATTCTGTACTGTTTCTAGGTCATCAAAATTGTCAGCACATTTTTGACCATTTAACACTATACAAAAATATTAGATTTATACAACTGTAAACTATTTTCACTAGTGGACTCTTTTAGATCCCACTGCATATTTTAAAGTTTTTATAAACAATAATCTTTTGAGGCAGAAAGATGAAAACTATAGATTTCAAGAAATCAGCTCATTGAATATATTATCATTCTATGTTGGCTGGTGCTCATTATTAGAGAACAAATAACCTAAAGCAATTCATAATTTCTTGAGAGGTGGAATGAGAAATTAGTTATATATTAATTTATATCCTAAATATACGCATGAATTCTCCTCATTATACCTGCACACACTGGTACGACAAACACATGGGCAGCTACATTCAAAAAGACTAGAATTTAATTTCTCTGCAATGAAAACATTATGGATAATGCATTACCAAGAGACATGGTGTTGTTGTTCCATTACTTAATCAAAATAATGAGCTCAAACAACTGCATGAAAATAATAAAAAAGGGCCAATGCTTGGAGTAAATAAAGTGTCTTTTAATACAGTTTGCAGAAGGAAATATGTAGGAGTTATTCCAGATACGCATAATAACTCACTTTATAAATACTCAGACATAAATGCATATAGCTGAGAATAAAAATAAAATAAAAAATAAAAATACATTGCTTCTACAGTAAATGTGCTCAGCATAGGATGAACTTGAGCACAGACACTAAAGATGTTGCTAGACTCTTTTTTTTTCTGAAACAGAACCAGAGGCATGGTCGACCTCCAGGGAGACGTGCCATTAATATATCATTTTCTTCAAGGATGAACTCGAACAGATGAACAAAACATGCTGGCCAGAGGTGTCAGCTCATGATAAGGATACTCTCTCCACCTGGACGTGGCGATATGTCACCAACAATTTGTCACCACCATTGCATGACAGGCAAGGGGAGTTCAGAATGGATGCCGTACATTATCCCACTCTCTACGGCAATATCGACCGGCCCCAACTTTCTCGAGCGCTTTGATGTGCTTTTCTTGGTGTTTAGGTTGGTTGTTGAGGTCATTCTAGACAGAAAATGTGAGTGTGCAGTGCAAGGTGAGAACAAAGTTGACAGTGTGACCGGCAAAGGCAGTGGTACTGTTACTTTAAGAAGTAACATTTAAGCTTCAACATCTATTGTTCTATTGTTCCATCCGTCTGTCTGTCTGTCCGTGTTTGTTACCTTTCAAATTCAAGGAATTTAAAATGCATTTTCAGTTCAACTCAGAATGTCCATCGGTTTCATTACATTTGCATGCTGCTAGTGTAAGTGATATAGCAAGATTTACTCTCGGCCTGGGTCAATCTTTAATGCTGTGTTGGTTTAAAGTCTCGAATTAAAGAGCATTCTAAGTGACAAAGACAAATGAAGTGTCTTTAGGCAGTGTGTTATCTGCTTTAATTAATATACTACTTGAGTACATATGAAGGTCCTTTGCCCCCTTACTTTGTGTACTAATTAATTAGGACTAAAATGAATGGCTACCTGTCTGGGGTATGCATCTAGTCTGAACTTGCCTTATCTTGTTCTCATGAAATATCTTATCTGCGACATTATGAAACCTACTTTATTTGTATTATTATTTGGTGTGTTGTGCATATGCGTTACAGGAGTGTTTCCCTGCAAAGCGAGTCATTATTCATCTACTCTAGATCAGATATTGTGGCAGTACCAGTGTAGGTGTGTTGTGGTTACGTGTTTTCCTTTTTTGACACTCATAAACAATCTGGCCTTTATGCAGGATACGTTCATTAACCAGCTAGACATAGTGCAACGGAAGTCAACAGAAGGCTAGACTCTATTTAAGAGCTGCTTCAACAACCCCATAACAAAAAAAAAAAAAATCTGCTTTTTTCTCAGCTGACAACACCAAAATCTGTGAGTTTGATCTTTCGTCACGTGCTAAAAACAGCCCCTGTAGTTATCAGAGGATCTTTATTTCTGTCAGGACCACTATCGTCAAAGATGATTGACAGTTAGCATACAGTTTGGATTGGCAAAAACTCCCAGCGCATCCATGCAGCCTATCATGGGTAAGAGAAGGGATAACAGCGATAAAACCCCTTAGGGTAGACAGAACACAACCAACAATGTACTGCAGATATCATTAATGTTGATATCAAAGGTACAAAATAATTCAGGAATTTAGTTTGATTCAAGGGGAATTAGAATACCAAATCCTGACTGATAAGATGAGGAGCTGGGAATGGAGGAGGGAGCTCAGGAGGTGATAGATGTTGTATATTCTTATAGGTAGACGTGATCAGCTGACAGCCAGCTGATGCGAGTTTGACTAACGTGACCTGCCAGAACTGACGCTATACGCTATGCCTAATTCAATTTAAAAAATCATAATTTACTCATCCTCATGTCATTCCAAACCTGTATCACTGACTGACGTATGTACACAAACACATTTTGAAAGTCTATGTTGTGTCCACACAACGAAAGACATCGTTGACTTTCAAAATATATTCTTTTGTTTTCCACATAAAGACATACAGTAGTGGCCAAAAATGAAGTCCAGATGGGATATTTGCTTTTTGACTAAATTATTTAGCAAAACATCTACAGGTTTTATTTGACTGAGCACAAATAAATGCATAGAAAAACAAAACACTCACAGGTGTATCACAAATAAAACAACTCTAAACACAACTACTCAATATACTTACAAAATATTTGTAATCATTTTTGAATAAAGGGTAAAGATGTACATTTTTCTTCTTAAAAAAATACACTTATTGGAGAATTATGTCATTTTAATTGTACTTCCTTAAATTCTAATTCTTGTTCTAGTTCATGCTTGCTACCTCAATTCAAACTCAATATAAATTCAGGAATTTAATCTGAATATTGGGAATGGACTTTATGATTAGGTTTAGATTTTGCTTGTACATAATGCAACTCATTCAATTCCTTATTATGACTTCTCATGAGACAGGTCACAAAGGGTGGAAACATTTAGACGTTCCATTCTTTTCCGGTGATATCCATTGATTTTTAGCCTGACAAGCCAGATCCACATCAAGATGTTGGGTCTGGGAACTCACCATTTGTCAGGGATCAATCCGGGAGGTGGGAAAAATGGTTGTCTTTCAATTTCCCTCTGCACACAATAGAATAGATCTACAACCAAAACAGAGCAATGAAGAAGGTGAAGCAGAGCTAGTTGATAGATTCAACTTCTCAGAACAAAACCCAGAACACATCTTCCTTTTTTAGAAATGACTTCAGTGTCGTTCTTTGTTCTTTTCTCTGAGAAAAGCTTAACTCCAAGTGTTCCAGAGTCATGGCCAAAGCCGATTCAAAAGACAGCTCTCGGTTAGTAGCACACGGAACCACGACAACTCTGCCGTCATTATGTTAAGCCCGCCTATCGACTCTATACACGATGTGATTGGCCTGACCAGAGTTTGGTTTTTGTAGCTCGCAAGCCAACGGAGAGTTGCTAGATTACCCTGGCTGCAAATTAGATTTGCTGCCACTAGGGTCTGTCTAGATTTCTAGGCTAATTGATTTTAGCGTACCATTGAAATCATAAAATAAAATAAATTGCCATCTAGCAGCATCTACTGACAAACATGCTATTTAATATATATATATATATATATATATATATATATATATATATATATATATATATATATATATTCTGAAACCATGTCCATCTGTTGCCCATGTTGACAAATAATTATAAAAATAGAAAAAGAATGCAAGAGTAGCAAAATATACTCTTGCTCACATGCTGTCGGCATAATGAGAGCGCTACTTCCTCTACAGCATGTGAAACAGGATACACCCCAGCATAAGTCCGCCCTTGAATTCTTGTTCACCCTGGAGAGACACCACCTATTCTGATTGCATTAAACAGTAGATTTTGCCAACTCAGTGAGCCTAAAATGATGCAGCTGACCTTGTAGCTCACTGGATGTTGAGTACTGGGGTGATTCAGCTGTTTCCCACCAGGATCTGCACATGCAGGTCTGTATATCTCTCTCATTGTCTCTCTGTTTCTCTCTTTCAGGCCTCTGGCTGCTCATCAGGACAGATTATTCTCCTGTTTCTTTTTTTTTTTGGTTTTGACTCACCTCTCTCACCCCATCTCAATATTTGACTTTCACCAGCCTTTATGCTTTTACAGTATTCTTCACTTTTTTAAATGCTCTTTATAATTTTGAACTTAAAACTGCAAATATTTCTCTGGTGCTTTAAGGGCTGTGGTCGCATTGAGACTCATTAGTGGTTTGAGAGTGAAAGGCACAGTGAATGTGTGCAATCATACAAAAGAGCGAGAGATGAAAGATTGCCAATTGGTTGCACACTCTTGATCTCAATGGATCAAAAATACATGAGGAATTTCTCTGTGATGACATCACAGGTCATCGCAAAACATTAAACTGGCATTCATGCTGGCAGCAACGTGCTGTGACAAAGTAACTGGAAGTCATTACTTTTCGATGAGAATTGGCAAAACCAGGGTGCATGAGCAACATAAACCATTGGCAATGCAACAGTCGAGTAAAATGAGCAATGAGGAATAGTTCACCCAAAAAGGAATATGTTCTTTTTCATATTGAAAATAGGTTTTGTAAAATCGGGACTATTATCTGTCCTGTCACATCTTTTTTATTATTTTTTGCTGAGCTACTCTGACAGCATAAACTCTGTTTACACCTGGTATTAAGAAAGTGTTTTTTTATTTTTATTAATAGGATTACAAGTAGACAAGGGAGACTCATTCCCATTTACACCTGATGTTTTAATCCATCTCATTTGTCCACTTTCAACCACTTCTGTCATGATTTCTTACAGGGGAACATCTATGAAAATGCATTTTTATTTAGATCTTTAGATCTAATGGACAATATAAGCTTACGTAATTTATAAATGACAGAGCAAGTAACCAGTCCTACTTGACCCGCTTCGAGTGTGCTCTCCAGCATGGGAGGCGAGCTTGTTAACAAGAACACACTACCAAGACCGCAACCTAATGTCAGTCGCTAATGCACCCCTTAAGGCCGAAGGAGTGAGGTTTGCATGCACAGACTACGTCTGTTACACTCATCCTCCCAAACCTCACTCCCATCCAGGTCACGACACCAAATGCAACCGGTGGGAGTGGGTTTCGGATCAGGGTCTCTGATGTGGGTGGAAGGCGCATTAATGGGGATGCTAAAGAAGCCAGGGGAATGAGGTTTACATGCACAGTTCTTACTGGCCTACGTCCATCACACTCATCTCCCTAAACCTCACTCCCATCCATGTCTCACGACACCACATGTAACTGGTCCGATTCAACCAGCTCAGAACGGGATTCAAACCGGGGTCTCTGGCGTGGGAGCCAGTCACACTTACATGGACATAGCCTCTAACGTCAGTCGCTGGTCATGGCACCAAATTTAACCGGTCCTACTTGACCAGGATTTGAACCGGGGTTTCCGGTATGGGAGGTAGGCGTGCTAACAAGTGGCCTCTACCGTTGGTCACTAGCGTTTCTTGAGGCCAGGGGAGTGAGGTTTACAAGCTCCTACTGGCCTACATCCGTTACACACGGATATCATGAACAAACATAAAGAGAGCATCAGCTTTTTATTCTACTCTGACAGCCGCAAGATCATGCTGAGCGTGGTGAGTGCGTGTTAGTAATAAGGAATGGTGGGAGAACATTGTGCTTGGTAGGTTTTTCATCTTCAAATCAACCTTGGGTCTTCAGCTGACAAAGTTTAAAAAAAAAACATCTGGTTAGTTCGCTTCCCCAAATGTTATGTGTTGTGTCAGTAGGTAGAGAGTAGGCAGTGTTTTGTGGCTGTTTGAACACTTTTGACCACATGAGTATCTACACTATGAAAGCAATCTGGTCGAATGCTTTTTGCCTACCTCTGGAAGTTGTCAAAAGTGGACAAGCTCAACACATTTTAGACCCCGTTTGATCCTTTATTTAGCAATTTCCACTTGTGAACTGATTTACCAAAACACATCTTAATACTAGGTGTAAACAGGGACATGAGGCAAATTAATGTTAGGCAAATTATTTTCAATTTAAAATTATTTAGTTTTAGTGCTGTCTTTTTGTCAGTGTCTGTGTTGGTTCATGTTCACTTAAAAATTATTATATACCTAATGGTTCCAGTTACATCATTTTTAACTAATTGAACAGTACTACAATAGCAGTTATTTAAAATTCATGGGGAAAAAAACATAATCTAATTATCATGCACCGTCTATGAGATGATCCTGAGATGTTCTATTTATTAATGCGCACACAGGCCATTAAAAGCTGACTTTTCTGTCCAATTTTCCGCAAATAGGTCTATCAGGTTTGATTACAACGCATTATCCATTTGTCAGAGCTCTATATATCACCACATGTTGAGGCCTCTGGGTCTGGTGAAGGATGTTAACCGGCACAGGGTTCTCATATCGTGAATATTTATGGCTGATCTACCCAGGCTTAATTTGACAAGGCGGAAATCCATTGCTATGTCATGCACTTGTGAATACGGAAAACAATCTAGGGTAAAGGTGACAGGAAAAATTAGGCCTTTATGGGGTGATGAAGTTCTCGGTACATTCAGTCCATTAAAATATTGTTTTGGAGCACTCTGCCTCCATCTAACTCCCTTTGTGCCTGGTGAAAATTGAATAAGGGTTCAGTAAATATATTTTGCTTCAGCTTGTGTTGGTCTTTCTATTTATTTTACTAAGTGCATCTTATAAGAACCTGCAGTTACTCTTTGTGTATTCTGCAGTCAGATCAACTTAAAAAAAAAGACTAAAAAAAAAAAAAAAAAAACTAAAACAAACAAAACTCTTTGCAATTAGCAATAATCGCAAACAACACCGTTCATTGCTCATGGATATTTCAAACCATTTGTTCTTGGTGGCAGAAGCTGTGGCAGCAATCAGGCCATTTGCTGAGTAGCTGATAAAACACTCTTGAGGACAAGTTATCGCTCAAGTGGGCTGCCTTTTTGTTTGGCTTACACAGCTATTTCGCATGTGCTGTGTATTACACAAAAGTTGCGAGTCAGACCTTAATGTGATATGATATACTCAGACACATATTCAAAAGAAAATGTATATGTGCATTTAGATTTTTACACACTATATGTAATAAAAGCAATCAATGTTTGGGTTAGTATTTTATATATTTATATACACACAGTGGGGAAAAAAAGTATTTAGTCAGCCTCCAATTGTGCAAGTTTTCCCACTTAAAAAGATGAGAGAGGCCTGTAATATTCATCATAGGTACACATAGGTACATATGTACACTAAGACAAAATGAGAGAAAAAATCCTGAAAATCACATTGTCTGGTTTTAAAGAATGCATTTGCAAATTATGGTGGAAAATAAGTATTTGGTCAATAACAAAAGTTCATCTCAATACGTTGTTACCCTTTGTTGGCAATGACAGAGGTCAAAGGTTTTCTGTAAGTCGCCACAAGGTTTTTACACACTGTTGCTTGTAGTTTGGCCCATTCCTCCATGCAGATCTCCTCTAGAGCAGTGATGTTTTGGGGCTGCCACTGGGCAACACGGATTTTCAACTCCTTTCAAAGATTTTCTATGGGGTTGAAATCTGGAAATTGGCTAGGCCACTCCAGGACCTTGAAATGCTTCTTACGAAGCTACTCCTTCGTTGCCCAGACGACGTAAATATACACTGTAAATATACATATACACACATCGATCATAACATTATGACCACTGGTTTAAGGAGCACAACAACGAGTTTGAGGTGTTGACTTGTCCTCCAAATTCCCCAGATCGCAATCCAATCAAACATCTGTGGGATGTGCTAAACAATCAATAGAGGCCCCACCTCGTATTTAATAGGACATGTGGTAGATACCACAACACACCTTCAGGGTTCTGGTGAAGTTCTATAGCTTCAACGGTTCAGGGCTGTTTTGGCAGCAAATGGGGAATCAACACAATATTACGATGGTGGTCTTATTATTATGCATGATCGGACATGTTCGGACAGTGAGTTTTTTAATAATAATAATAATAATAATGTGTTCGATTTATATAGCGCTTTTCAAGGTTCTCAAAGCGCTTTACATTGAAGGGGGGAATCTCCTCAACCACCACCAATGTGCAGCATCCACCTGGATGATGCGACGGCAGCCATATTGCGCCAGAATGCTCACCACACACCAGCTGATTGGTGGAGAGGAGACCGAGTGATGAAGCCAATCAGGAGAGGGGGATGATTAGGAGGCCATGAAGGACAGAGGCCAATGGGCAAATTTGGCCAGGATGCCGGGGTTACACCCCTACTCTTTTTCCGAAGGAAATCCTGGGATTTTTAACGAACAGAGATTCAGGACCTCGGTTTAACGTCTCAATAATATTTATTTGTATATGTATTATATTTAACAAACAGTGTTAGCCTGTAATCAACTGTTTTTTTGTTTTGTTTTTCCACTTCGATTGCTGGTTTAAATGCTAAATTATTTTTTTTAGGGAGCACTCATTATTCTAAGATTTGATATTAAAGGTACTCACACTCATTGGATAAGAAAGAAGATATTCTCCATTATACACCACACTAATGCATTTTAATTTAATAGCTGCAGCAGATAAATAAAATGTGTGAGACACCAGGCTGGCTTGGTCTCATTAGACCACTAAATGCAGTAATCAAGTAGCAGGAAGAGACACATTAGCCTCGGGCCATGTCACAGTAATCCCACTGCCAGGTATTAAAGCTTGGCTATTTCAGGCAATGAGGTGATACAACTCACTTAATCAAAGACTTATCATGCTGTGAAGACACAGAGCCATGCAAATCCCCAAATGAGTGTGAAGTACCTCCATCAATGAATTAGACTCATGCTTTGCCATTTGAAGTATTGGCAGTTTAACGGTGAAAAACAGATAATCACTCTGGGATGTCAAAAGTATTGGTACTTCAGTACAGTAGTTAGTACAATAAAAAAGTTAACGGTAGCAGTCTTTCTTGTTAATTCGATGCCGAAAGCTGTGTGACTGACATGCAACTGCTTTGAAATGCATATTTGTGTGCATAATCTGTGTTTACTTGATTAATTACTTGCAAACCTTGAAGCAATATTTACAGAGTTTAGAATACTTATTGTTTACATTTAATTTCAGAAAAGTCATGCATTAATTGTACATTTACAATCTTTTGTGTGTGTGTGTGTGTGTGTGTGTGTGTGTGTGTGTGTGTGTGTGTGTGTGTGTGTGTGTGTGTGTGTACTGTAGGAGACACTTAAAAAAGTAGAAAAGAAGATGGCTGATTGAAATTACATAAATAATCATTTTGAAAAAGTTTTCAATGGAGCATTTTATAGAGAAAAACTGATGTTAGCGAGTTGCAGACTTTCCTCCATCTGTTATAATCTGCCTCTCTCTCTCTCTCTCTCTCTCTCTCTCTCTCTCTCTCTCTCTCTCTCTCTCTCTCTCTCTCTTTGAGCTCAGTTTTATCTTTTTGGGAGGTAGATCAGCCGCTCCCAGGTTCTCAGATGAGAACAATATTTCCCTGTTCTTTTGACTGCAGGCAATACTATTGAAATATTGAATAGCTCAATTATAAAATTCACAAAAGCTTTGAAACTGCTTCAAGTGATTCTATTTCTGAGCCTGAGTGCCATTAAAACATCCTGGAGTTCCAGGTATCAGAAGTTCTGAAAACCCAGGATGTGAAAATGGATCTGAACTCAACAGGAAGGTGTTCGCAGTCTCAAGTCTGAATAATTAAAGCCGCCGAAAAGGTTGTAAATGTAACCAGCTAAAATTATTTTGAGAGTTCGGAGTGTGTACTCAATTACAGCACATAGACAGTGGCTAAGTGGGTTTCAATATTTGCATGCATCAGCCTTGGGAAAGACCCTTTTTTTCAAGTTCATCTATTTTGAACCAGGCTGTGGATGTCACGTCTAGGCTGTGTGTGAAGCCATTTGCACACCTATCATGGAGACTAATCAATACCCTTTCTTGGTTCTCTCGGGGCAGCGGGTGAACAAACGGTAATCTATCATGTAAAACTCATTTAGGATGTCAACATGCTCCAGTGCATTGTTACAGTAGGTGTGGATGGTCATGTGTGCAAAGCCAGAAATGGCAGAGAGAGGTAGATTAAAAACAGATATTGATGGAGAATAGAGGCAAAGCGAACACAAGAAAAGTAGGAGACCTTCCCAAACGTACAGACACACAAAACTCGCTATTGATTTCCCCTGGGAAATTAGTCTTATGGTGATGCACAACCAAGGTAGGCTTTGCAGCACAATGTAATTTACTTTTAATATATTACTACCTCCCCGATATGACTCATCATGCATTTAGTACATACTAGTGTGTTTTTGTACCGTCTGTTTCCTCCGAACACATTCTGTTCCTCTGCAGTAACCGTGAAGAGCACATTGTGAATATAAAGGCTAATCTGGTTTCTCATACGCAGTCAAGCTAGGTTTGTATGAGCTTTAGCCTACTGCCGCCCACTCTTCCATATATTTGTACCATGGTGTGACATGCAGAATTGCTGCACTGACAAAGGAAAAAAAAAGCCGTGTTGCTTAAAATCCTTGATTTGACCCATAGAGGGAAGTGGAAATTGGTTAGCCTTGGGCATATTTGTGCAAGATTTAATTACAGGCACCGTTGGACTTAAAGGAATTTACGACAAGAGCTTGTAATTTAAATGAGTGAATACAAGCGTAAAGCGTTCAGTGAAAGTCTCGACTCTTTGTGGAGTGCAGGAAATCCTCAACTATCTCTTGAGAGCGGTCTTGATGGCTCCCTGTAGTGCTCTATATAAAAAAATATTAAAAAAACCCCACACAAATAAAGTATGTGCTGTGGCAGACTGCAGGCACTTCACTGGAGGAAAAGTAGGGCAGGGTTTGACTGACCTTTTTTTGGAGCAGAGAACATTGAAGATGGCTGATTTCAAGACCTGCTAGAACGGGTTGCCTCGCTTCTCTCTGAAAGAATGTGTGCTTTGGCTTTTGGTTGCAAGAGAGCTCTCGGAGTTCATTAAAAATATCTTAATTTGTGTTCCGAAGATGAATGAAGGTCTTACAGGTTTGGAACGAGTAATTAATGACAGAATTTTCCTTTTTGAGTGAATTATAAATTTAAGCATAAAACCATAACTTCTATTGGAGTCATAGGCATACTACTAACAACCGCAATTCTGTTTATAATCACTTTTATATTTTATAACTTAATAATAAAACTGATAATTATATCTAAAATAATTTAGGACGATAGATGACCCTTTAATTCAGTTTATACCAATAGTTACTATACAAGTAACTATAGTCAGTAGGCCAAGAGTTGTGCATGAGTTTTTAATTCATAATTTCTTTCGAACATGTTGCTAACAAGAATTGAATGACTTGTGTAAGAATGTTTGATTACAATGTAAGCAGTTGTGCTTAGAAGTTTACATACTACTTATTAAACCTGGTAGGGATTGAACTGCGGCACAGAAGACCAATGGCCAAGGTCTGAATTTTTGTAAAGCTTGATAGTGGTCACTATTCACCATTATAATGGTATTATAAGCGGGACATACATTATTATTATTATTTTAAAATCTCATTTTATTTTCCAAAACAGAAAGAAAGACATTTTGGGATTCAAACTTGCAAGCTTAAAACAGTTTTTATTATTTTGATCATGTTCTTTGTAAGAACAGTAAGCCAAAAAACCAAAAAACTAACCAACCCCAGTAGCGGCGCTACAATCTTTTCAGATCACTGAGGATGAGAGAGATCAACCCTCCTGGTCCCAGTATACTCAGACTAAGCTAGCTCAGATACCGTGTGTGCCGTGTTCTGCCGAATGGAATACAGAGGAATGACGTACGTAGACAGAGATGCTGTTTCAAATAGAGCTGTTTAAAAAAAAAAAAAAAATCAATCACATATGCGGTGTTACGCCTGCAAGGCTCCCAAAGGCCCGTATCTATATGCAAAGTCTACTGAGCACTCCTGATTATCTCTCAGCAGGCAAAAATGGGCAAAGTCATTCTTTTTTAACTGTACTTCTTGGCAGATGATATTGGATGATGACATTTCTGCTGCTCTGAAACGATGAAATTTCTTACACTTTTCGCCCTGTTACTATTTTGTTAAAGCTATTCCAGCAGCAGAAGTTTTTTTATTTTATTTTTTTAAACAGTACATTTTTAGTAATACAACTAAAATTGGTATCTAAAATAATTGAGGAAGTCAGTTAACCCTTTAATTCACTTGATACAAATTTCTTTAAAAGAGATTATTCTGGTATTTATGAAGTTAAATAATTGTATTTATGTATGTTTGTATGTATCTATGCCTTTTTGAAGTTATGTTAAAACTTTACAATAAGATTTATTAGTTAATAACATTAGTTAACATGAACTAATGAACTGCACTTATAAAGTATTTATTTATCTTTGTTAATATATTAATTTCAACATTTACCATTACTTTATTAAAATCTTGTTAATTAACATCAATGCACTGTGAACATGAACAAACCATGAAAAAATGTTAGCACAGATTAAGCACTGTTAACAAAGATTAACAAAAAAAAAAAAGTAACAAATGTACTGCTCATGGTTATCTTGTGTTAGTTAATACATTAACTAATGTTAACTAATGAACGCGTACTGTTAAGTGTTACCAAAGTTTTGTGGCCAAGAGCTGTGCAAGAGATTCTCTTTTTCCTGTCAATATTGTTTGATTAACAGCAGCAACAAAATAGTCAGATGCATCTGCAAGATCTGATTTTGTCCTGTTTATGTTCGCTTAAGATGTAACTGACATCAATACCTCAGCAAATAGTGAGTTTTGTTTTTGAGACCCATCTTTACTGAAGTGCAGCTTTTGTTTACCTAACTGGCTTGTGCGCTATAGCAAAACCTGTCAGTGGCTTTAGTGCATCATCCATCTCCAGGGTTTAGAAGAATGGTTCACATAAGTATGTGAATTCATTTATGTGTTTCTACATTTCCAGTTGGTAATGTATTTTGCCTCACCCTGTAGGTCATGTTTGATGGAGAGGGAATCTGCGAGTATGGATGAGGTGGGAAATAACTATTGCCTTCCCTTCACCTGCAGAATATAAGGTTCAACACCACCGCCGTCCGTATGCAACACCTGCAAGCAGACCGTCTACACAGGAAATAAGTTTCTTACAGGTTTTGGCTGCAAACACTCACCACACATTCATTTTCCCTCTCTGCTTATTACTATCTATCTATATATATATATATATATATATATATATATATATATATATATATATATATATATATATATATATATATATATATATATATAGTCAGAGTCAGCATGAGGATGACTTACTTACAGGGGTATTTGGTATTTTGCAGGGGGTAGATATTTTGTATTGATATTTGATATTTTTTTAGACCTCTAAAATCGTACGTACCCCAAACTTATATACCTTCCTTTCTTTATCATTATTAGGTATCACTTTATTTTGATAGTCAACTTTAGACATTCTACAAAATTTAAGTAACTTCGCACCTACATATACAGTACCTTGCGAAAGTATTCGGCCCCCTTGAACATTGAACAAGGCACTGTAAACTAGCAGAGATTAGAGTATTAGTAGAAAGAAAAAATATAAAGTTGTATTACTATAAATTATTAACTAAAAATAGAAATCAAAGATTGAGAGAATAATCTTGTGTCAGCTTGGTTTGCATGTTTTTAAATAGTAAAGCAGTTGTCAGTGGGTGTACAATATAGTCTCTGATCTTTGACATAGTGCTATTATCATGCCTTCCTGATTTTTGCCTTCTAGCAGGTGAAGATGCTTTCTATGACCAGACCGTTTATTCTATATCTATATGGTGCAGACAGATAGGAAGGGAAGTGAAAGGGGGCGGTGAAGTAAAGCACAGAGAGCTGCCGAAGAAAGCTATGCACTAGGACACAATTCATTTTCAGTTAGATGGGAGAGTGGAATGGAGAGCAGCCACATGTGTCATGAAACTGAATAAGTTTGCAGTGCTTTATGCCACCTCCGAAAACTGTCTATGCAGTGATTTTCCACTGTTCAAATCACATTTTTTAAAGATTGGTTCAATTTATAATCACATATTGACAAGTCACATATTGTGGTTGTTAAAGTCGGCATGAAATGGAACTTGCTATAGTCCTTTCCTTATTGTGGAACATATCTGAGTGAAACGTCTTCTTGAACAAGAAAAAAATTGAGGTTGGGACTTGATTTTGTCAATGGGGAACTGAATGGATGTTGGATTGTTGTAAGTTGCTATTGGTGGATCTTATGTGAGTAACAGGTTTCCCTGCTCTCACTCCACTGTAAGTCACTGCAAGTCGGAGGGGAACTTATTTAAATTAGAATACAAGGCCACATGCATAAAAAAGATGTGAACATATAAATCATTAAAGGCATTCTATTATGCTTTTTTACTTTTTCAACTTTCGTTAGCTTAATGTAATGTTGCTGTTTGAGCATAAAATATCTGCAGTGTCACAAAGCTCCAAGTCAACTCCAGAGGGAATTATTTTATTTAACATAATCCACTTTACAAGAACTACAACGACAATTAATTTAGACTACGACGTGTTTGTCCCTGATTTTGTGAAGTCCTAATGTTATTTATTTAAATAATTCCTGCTGCACAAGAGAAGTCAGTGTTGTTGCCATAGGCGTAACTTATGGATGGGACATTTCCCCACCACTATTTGCCAGGATCGATATTGATACCATCAATTTTTTAAGTCTTGCGGCGCAAATTTTTCTTGCGGCTTGTGCACACTGTGCAGTCTTTAATGTTTTGCTTTACACGAGTTCTAACTACACATGCCACGATAAGATTCCAGCGACAAGCAACTTGTCTGTCCACACCAGACACGACTACAAGATGCAACAAATTAATCAAACAGTGTGAGGGCGGGCTCTTGCGGCAAGTGCACTACACCAGAGATTAATCTTGATGGCATTCGCAAGTGTAACGGAGGCCAGCTAGTAGTTGCTGTGCGTGTAAACCTCACTCCTCTGACCTCAAGAGATGTTAGAGGTTGCAGCCTTTAGCCTCCTTGTTAGAGCGTCTGATTCTCATGCCAGGAGACCTGGGTTCCAGTCCCGCTTAGAGCGGGCGGTTCGAAAATAAGGGGTTACATTGGTGCCGTGACCTGGATGGAAGTGAGGTTTAGGGGAGTGAGTGTAATGGAGTTGCTGTGTGAGTAAACCTCACTCCTCTGACCTCAAGAGACACTCTAGCGACTTTAATGCCGGCGGACACGGGTTCGAGTCCCGCTTGGAGTGGGTAGTTTCGAACAGGATGGGTTATGCATGGAATTGGATAAGTACATAATCAAATTCACAAATGTTACACTATTTAAACATTACTGAAAATACATACTAAGTTACTGAAACAATTTTTGTCATAGAATATACTTGTTTATGCACAGGTTATGGATAGGACACTGTGTAATGCAGTTGCGGAGACTTTCCATTTTTTTTACAGTGAAATCACAAAACAAAATGCACAAAAAACTGTCCCTGCTTTATATACTTGGTTTCAAGGACAAAAACAACGAGGGAAGATTAAAACACAAAACCTCTAACACCCTTAACAAAACTTCTACCACTAGACCATTAAAGCACTAACAATATGTTGTGTTAACATGCAAGAATGAAACACAGACGAGAATAATGTGCACAAAAACAAACTAAAATTACTATATTCAACAATCTCTTATCTTCCGTGACAGTCTCCTACGCAATTCACACAAGCCCCACAAAGCATGCATGTGATCATGTGATCGTGCTCGGCCAATAGTGAGTCTGCGTTTTGCCGTATAATCTGGAAGTGTCGTACTTTGAGAATAGCCCAACAAAGTGAACAGTGTAAGAGAGTGACAGGGCAGAGAAGAGATTGTTGAATAAAGTTATTTATTTATTTTGCACAAAATTCTCGTCACTTCATAGCATTAAGGTTGACTATTTTAACGATGCCTTGCCTACTTTCTCAGCCTTGAAAGTTGAAATTATGTTGCAGTCTATGGAGGGGTCAGAGATCCCTGGACGAAGGTCTTACGGGTTTGGAATGTTATGAGGGTGAGAAATTATATGTGAAAAATACGTTTTTGAGCAATCATTAAAACATTCTAGTACACCTTGTTTCGAAAAAGGGCATAACAGAATCCCTTTAATAGTACATTTTGCACTATCCCAGTTTTGATTTTTTAATGATCAATGAGAACACAAGAACAATATCATAGGCCGGTCAAATATGACATTCTGCCTGGGAGGCACAATGGTCTGACACAGGGTGACTCTGTGCAGTATATTCAGCATGAGTCAGCATTACACAATGATATATGGCAAACAAAATTTCGCATTGAGATTTGTGCGATAGCATCAGGGAAAAAAAAAAATGTCCTCAGGTGCCTGTCACCATGCTGCATCTACAACAAACGGCTGTCTACCAGATTTGTTATGCAGGATTAATCATGTTGTAAATTACATTTTGATAAAGAGATTCAATGATATCCTGATTCTCTATCTGCCTCTTTGACATCTTTGTCCGTCTGTCCGTCAACGTGTATCAGGCTCTCACCTTAAAACTTTCACCTTTCCCATACTAAACTGAATGCGTTAACCCGTGCTCTTATCAAAACCGGCTCTGTCTTTGTTTCCAGGAAATGCTCTGAAAAACAATGACCTTCAGCCTCACTTCATTCACTGTGCCATTCGCCGGGCCCTCAAGACGCTTGGCTCTGTCAGGATGATTTCTTATTCCATTTTGGTAGTTGAAGAGCAATGCTTTATCTCTACCCTGGGTTCATGGTTTATACGAGGCAGCAGTGCCGGATCCGAGGGGGGGCGAGCCCTAATCCAAACAGTAAGCTGTTTAGTCAAAGTATGGTGATGAAACAACGTCCTTCGCAGTCGTTGTAATTTAAAGGGGGGCTTTGAGAACATGGGCAATTTTGTTTTAAAGCCATAGCCGTCTGAGTCTTTGAATGATTGACAAATTCTGTTTTAACATTTTTTACCTCTTCAGCTGTTTTTTTTTTGGACATTGTAAGGAAGAAGGCAGAGTTTGCATCATCTTTGTCAGGGGCTTGTGGGTATTTGCTCTGTGGTCCTGGAAGGTTAATCTGCATTGGCTCAGATGTGGGTCAGAATTGACGAGGCGTGGACAGCATGTTGGTTTCTTACTGTTACACACATCAATCATGATGTTGCTACTTCAGCAATAGCATTTGAATTTGTCTGAAAGCCGCTCAAGGGAAACGCTTTTCCTTTTGGGGTTGCCAAATGTGGCCTGATTGACTGTCTTTTAATCCTGTTCATTTTTTGCACTCAAGAAAACTCTTATTTATCTTGCTTAATGTGATTTAACTAAGTAGGACGTGTTTCTGGATCAACAGCCTTTGCTTGTTCTATAAAAGTATTTCCATCAAGCAATTGGTTCCCTGACATAAGAGTTGTGTGTGCCTCCATATAAACAGGGCAGAGGTTTACAAACTGGGCTCTTAAAAGGGAGTTGTAGAAGGTTTGTGGAAAATTATATCAAAGATATATAGTGTATATATACCTACACAAATAAATGTTTGTATAAATAAATAAACAAACCCAATTTCACATTATTACACTCTAAAGAATGCTGGGTTAAAAAAAAAAAAAAAAAAAAAAAAAAACTCAAGTTCGGTTGAAAATGGACAAACCCAGAAATTGGGTTGTTTGAATGGATCTATTCACTGTGGGTTCAAACAACCCCATTTCTCGGTTTGTCCATTTTCAACCCAAATTTTTTAAACTAGTTTTTAACCAAGCATTTTTTAGAGTGTATTGTTTCATTGTGCTTAGGTGTTTTTTTTTTTTTAATAAATATCAATATAAAAAGTAATACATTACAACACATTATTATTATTATTATTATTAATAGTAGTAGTAGTAGTAGTAGTAGTAGTAGTAGTAGTAGTAGAAGTAGTAGTAATAGTAGTAGTAGTAGTAGTAGTAGTAGTATTAAAAACTTTGTAAAATATTTGTTGGAACATTATTTGTATTGTTAATATTAATAATGTTTATTTACTTACTTTTACTGAATTGGTCTTAATGCATAGCTGTGATTTGTAATTTAGGAATTGGTTCACTTATTGCCAAAAATTTGAAACCCTCTGATATACTTTATTTTTTTTATCTACGCTTGGTTGATAGGTTACTTGTTCAAGAGCAATGTGGAATGTCAATCATGGAGATTGCTGTACTTGGTTAAATCCCCATGTGAAATCTCAAGGGTCTCTGCGTGTGTGCATAGTTTAATGGTTGCTTATGTTTAATGCTAAGACTAATCGGTGACCATCCTTAGATCAGGCAAATGTCACTGATATTTACTCTGTAAAAAGGAATCATAAGAGCAGCTAGGACCGTGACCCTGCAGAAACGGAACAAGAGAAGGAGAGACAGCAGAAGCTAGAGGAAAAGAGAGAGAGAAATCTCTGTGATTGATGAACAAACACTGGGACTGTTTGCTCCTTCCATCCAGCTCAAGGGAAACAGAGAGGCAAGCCAGAATCGGAGCCAAGATCCCTCACTTCAGTGAGGTTTGAGCCACTGCAGCAGGAGCGCACAGACTGGGTTTTTTATTTCATTATGAATCACATAATACCACACTTTGGGTAAAAATATAAAATAGTATTTGTGTTTTGTCCTTCCTTGTGGAAACCCGGAGCATAAATGATGAATTAGGGTAACCTAGAGATCTGTAACATCAAGAAAATACAATTTTAGTCTTTCTACTTCAACATATCAATGGTACCTACCATATTTGTAATTATTTGTGAAGTTTACCAGGAAATTCTGAGTGAAAGCTGTTTCTATTTCCCTGGTGCACATGGGTGTCAGAAACATTGTATGTGGGTGGTACAAGACAAGACCAACCAACTTTTTAAGACCTATGGTATTGGACCCACTCACTTTTACTGTCTCTAATTCAGCCATGATCACCAACCTTCTGTACCTGGAAACTGTTAAACCTAAAGCACTGATTATTTCATATACTTTTTTTTTTTTTTTTTGGCTGTACTAACATATTCATGTTTGCCTGTAGAACGTTAAATGGATCCTGTCTATAATAATTTGATAATGCAGCAATAAACTAGCTAGTAGGCTAATTAATAAGTTAAGGTATGCACTTTTTAACATTTAAAAAAAAAAACTTAAAACATGATCAAATTACTGTATTTTAATGACAAAATTTAAAATAAGAGGGCAACTGACAAATATTGGTATCGGCCTCAAAATACCCTATCAGTACATCTCTACTTATTGTCAGTCATGGCATTCTATGGTCAAAAAACTATATAATAACTGCTAAACTTTATGTTGAATCTTTGTTGTTGTAAGAGGAAGATAATTGTGTTGTACTGGCTTGTGAAATGAGGTCAAATTGAGCAAGCAAGTATATTTATATTCTTTTGAAATTCAGCTTTGTTGTAAATCTGACAGATGACGCACCACCAGATGTTGAACCACTCGGATGACACGCTTCAAACGAACAGTTGATTTTCTGATGAAATCCAGCGCACTACTGAAAAACTTCCTGCGTAAATGTTACATTTATAAAATCTCATTATATACGTGAGGAACTTACATTACCTTCTAAAACATGTACTGTATATACACATCATATACATCATTTTTATTGAAATTCCTGACCCATTGGGCTGGGAAATGACTTAATCAGGGGAAATGCTTTTTCCTCTTAATGAAATGAAGATAGGATTTGGCATGCATGGATATAACCTCAAATTTTCTGTGACACTCAGCAATGGATAAAATATTAATTTCAAAGAGGTAGGAAAGGTCTCTGGTGAAAAGCACGATTAGAAAGTAATACTTATTCGTACTGACAACCTGTGCTTAGAATAAGTCAAAAGCTTCACTGGGCCTAGTTGAATAGCTGTTATAGCCTTATCTGTTTGAATAATGTGGTCAGTATTAGTAATCTAGACCAGGGGTGTCCAATCCTGTGAGATCTAATCCTGCAAAGTTCAGCTACAACCCTGATCAAACACAACTGAACCAGCTAATTATAGGTGCTGCATCCCAAATCGCATACTTCCCTAATAATTAGTAGGCAAAGAACAGTATATCCAAAAGAAGTATGTTGCTTAGTAATGGCAGCGAGCGTGAAGGCAGCGAAACGCATAACATTGCTCCCATCACTTTTATATATATTTTGTAACCGTTGGTTTTGTTACCAAAGCTTAAGTACGTAATGGCACTTGCGTCTATCTGCCACGAATGCACTGCAAATGCTCCAAAGAACGCTGAAGACGAGCAAAAATGAGATCTACAGCTCTCTGCTTGCAGCATGTCAGTGACGCTCGTCAGGTAAATGAGTGAAACATACACTAAACTCACATTTTTATCAAATCACACGTCATTAATAGCGGTTCACTTCCGCGATTTAGTATGACTGCGTTCACATCAGCAGCGAACCGTACCGGAGTTACATAAACCGAACCCCAGACCACCTTTTTAAGGTACGGTTTGCGGGTGCGCACCCAAGTTCATATCATCTAAACGAGCCAAACTCTGACATTAATCGAATCCGGGTGCGCACCAAAAGTGCTAGTGTGAAAGCAGTTCGCCTAGGTATTTAACTGTTCAAAAAGGACATGGCCTGTGGGAAGAAACTGTTCCTGTACCTAGATGTTCTAGTGGCCAGTGATCTGAGTCGCCGTCTTGATTCAAACAGGTGGTGTCCAGGACGAGTGGAGTTTGTGATGATTTTACCTGCTCTCTTCCTAACTCTGGAAGAGTACAGGTCCTGGAGCACCAATAACCCTCTCCGCAGGCCGGACTGTCCGTTGAAGTTCCTGATGTCTGATTTGGTAGCTGAACCAAACCAGACAGTGATGGAAGAACATAAAACAGACTCAATGATGGCAGAATAGAACTGAATCAGCAGGTTGAACTTTCCTCAGTTGGTGAAGGAAGTACAGTCTCTGCTGGGCCTTTTTCACAATGGAGTCAATGTGATTGCCCCACTTTAGCTCCTGAGAGATGGTAGTGCCCATGACTCCATTGCTTTCATAGTGCTGTCCATGACGGTGAGTGGTTTCTGCTACTGTTGTTAAAATAAATATATTTTTTAATAATTAAAGTCCAAAGGCATGTAAAAGCAGGTGTCCCAAAACTTTTGGCAATGTAGTGTAGCTTCAAAAGATAATTTCTATGAACAACCCTGAGTGCTAGGTGCTCACTTTAATCTGTACAAACAGTAAAATGGCAAAATTATGTACTACAGTCCGGATGGAACCAAGCTGTGGTCCGGATTTGGCCCTCATCCTCCATTTGAAGAACATACTTTTTTACTGGTCATGAAGTAATTACCTCAAAACCTACTCAAGCGAGAATGCAATTTCGGACACAGGCAAGGTCTTCAGGAGCACCTGATAAGGTGGATCTCCAGGAACAGAATTGGAAACCCCTGATCAAGACAGATGCGGTAGTACAGATATTTTTGTTAAGATGGATTTTTTCTCTTTTATTTGCAGATAATTACACAATTTCCATAGATTAATACAATAGCTAAATAGCCTTATTAAGTCAAATCATGATATTGAGCATCTCAAATGCATTCACAAAATGTGCATGCTGTATTTTATTTTCTTCAGCAGTCATTCACACTCAAATTTCACTCACACTCATAATATCAGACACAATTTCTGATGGCTCTGCTAGCTAGAGGGTTCTTTGTGATGGACAAGTGCAAGACAATTTGTGGGGTGGCACTGAGTGCTGCCACTCAAACTATCAGCTGTCTTCCTACTTCCGAATGCAGCTTCCAACAGTCAACTGTCTTCCATGAACATGCAGCTCAGCTGCTCCAGAAACTAGTGCCCTTTTCACATAGTTTTGGTTTCAGCCATAGTTATTGGGTTTTGATGCAAAACATCATATTAGACAAAATTGGCACATTATTTACAGAATCCCCTGATCAAACACAGGTGAAGAAGATGCAAAAAGTGTATGTAAAAGTGATGTAAGCAGATGTACATGTAAAATAACATGAGCATCATCATTAAACATCTTATGAATGAAGTGCCTAATGTTACTGGATTAAATGTAGACCCAGGATGAGCTCTAGGACTGTGAAGCATTAGGGTTGTTAATGGACTCAATATACTCCATCTGTGTTTGATCATCACTCTGAATCTAATCTGGATGTAGTTTTTGACAAAAACGTGATTTTCTCAGCTTTTTGTTCAAAATGTTACTTTTTTATTAAACTTATCCATATTTAAGTGTTGACAAAAAAGGAATGCATTAAGCTAGAATTAAAGTTATTTGTTTTTTTCCTTTTGATATATGGCATGCTCAGATATTCATACAACAAAATATATATGGGCCATTGCGTTTTTGTGAAAATGATCAAAAACCATGGTGGGGGCTGATCATTTTGTTTTAAAAACACTGAGGGGCTAGGAGTTAATATCAATGAGGAAACCATATTTTTTATATTTCATTTTTGAACAACATTCAAAAAACATCATTTATTTTAAATAGATTTGAATAAAAAGTATTTAAAAAGTATTTTTTTTTTTTTTTAAAAAGACCCCAAACTTTTGAACAGTAGGGTCAATGATTATATATATATATATATATATATATATATATATATATATATATATATATATATATATATATATATATATATATATATAATTCTTTACATTTTTTTCTCTCACTTTTTTGTTATGTTTTTATATTTTGTTTAAAAAAAATCACTATATATATATCTATATAATGTTAATGAACATTTTGTTAGTGTTTGTTACTAATGAATGAATGATAAGCTACCTGACGTCATCATACTCATATTCTAGTCAGAATATGAGTCTGATTCTACTCCATTGGTCTGTGTTTATGGGGCGTGTTTCAACCAAACCTGGAAAGAAAATGCCTCTGCACTCAGTTGGATAGATCTACAACCAATCAGAGTAACGGCGTAAGTGACGTATGTTGAGCGACGCATAGTTGTCAACAGAACTCGACTGCACACACGCTGGAAGAAGTAGAAGAACAAGAGTGTTAGCGATATTTGCCGGTGTTGTAAAACGAATTTAAGAATACACAGAGTGCTTACCAAAACAATCCTCATTTATGAGAGAAATAGTAAAGGTGAATGCATATACAAACAAGTTCTCCATATAGGATTAGAACAAATTCAACCCAAGCGCTCTTTTGTGATGTGGATTATTAACTTACTGTTGATCATCTGTCCATCATCATATAAAACAGCTCTGGATCAGAGAGTGGAAGACTTTAATATAGCTACGGGAAAATAGTCAGAGCCCATCTTAGAGAGCCATTAGATTCTTCCCCACTTCCCCTCACCCCAGCAGTCTCTAACAGCTCTGCTTCAAACATTGTTGCTTCACAACGGATCAAGTCCAGACCGAACTTACCGAGCTATGTTCGGCTGGCATCCAGGCTACCACATAGGTACTGTCAAATGGCAAATTCATGTAAATATATTTTATGAAATAGTTAGGATGGATGCTATTCCAGTGTCTATATAGAGATTGAAAGTGCTTGTTTGAGCGCACATATAGACCAGTCTTCTCTCAGTCTGACACAGTACTATTCATAGAGAACCCCTCAGCATGGTTTGACAACATTCCGGTATGGATGAGAGAGAATATGTATTGATTATATTAATGGGACTCTTTGGGCCCTTTTGTCTGAAAGGAGCATCTCTGATTCTTTGAAGTTGCTTTATTGATTTTGTTTAGTCACCGCTTGTGACTGAGACATCCCTTCTTCCCTCTTTGCTTACTTTTATTTTTATTGTTTTCTCACAACCACTTCAAGCTTTTGATCATCCAACAGACAGTCTTTCTCTTTTCCATGCTATATCCTCTGCCATTCAAAAAGGGTGAAAAGAGAAAGAAGAGGAAGATAAGAATCACAAAGAGAGTGGAAGACTATAATATGGCTAGGGGAAAATAGTCAGAGCCCATCTCAGAGGGCCATTAGATTCTTCCCCACTTCCCCCCACTCCAGCAGTCTCCGTAAACTAACGGTCATTCACCTGGTTGACAGGAAATCTTTCCCCTGGTGCCACTGGGCGATGGCTGGGTTATGTTTAAGGTTAGAAAGCCTCTGAGGAGACCATCCGTTCTGCCAGCCTCCTCTAGCATTCCCCTGAGCCTTGGGGCTTCACACACGACCCTAGACTGATGAATGCAGCTAAAGTGGTAAGAGAGATGTGTTGTACTAATGTCTGTCAGTCTGAAAGGATATATTATCGGCTGGAAAGGAGAGTTGTTGGGAGTTAATCTGGGGGACGATTACTGGTAGCAGCCTCAGCCAAAACACCCACGGACCGTCTGATACATATAAACAAGAAAAAAAAGTTTGTGAGTTCCATAACCATGAGTTCCAGGTTGATTGTCTGACTTCAAGCGTCAAAAAGCATAAAGGTTTAATTAAAACTCATCTATCTATCTATCTATCTATCTATCTATCTATCTATCTATCTATCTATCTATCTATCTATCTATCTATCTATCTATCTATCTATCTATCTATCTGTCCGTCCGTCCGTCCGTCCGTCCGTCCGTCCGTCCGTCCGTCCGTCCGTCCGTCCGTCCGTCCGTCCGTCCAGCATGTGTGGCATTATATGCAGACACATGAAAACTCTCTTTCTATTTTACACATGAGTGCTCACACATTTTCTGTCCCCTGCTGTAGCAGTGGCCTTTTCCGCATGTAGGCCTCTAGTAGGGCTTCAGTTTGTTTCTCTCTGGATGTTGTTTCAGTGTGTGGGTTTCACTTCGTCCCAGGAAAACCCATGAATATATTTAAAACGTACTATGTAGCCTGAACCACAATGAGCTATCCAAATGACACCGTCCTGTGACAGAAAATAAAATCATAAAAAAAATCATTTGTTTGAACTGAAAATAAACAAACGCAATTGATCATGTAAAACACTGAAAAGGATCAAAGCCATGCAGAGATTAGTTAACAGTATGAGGACAGCACAAGTGAATAATGTCACTGCACACACTGCACACACAGAAAGAAAAGAGGAAGGTTTATGCAGCAGCGATATCACAACGCGGCTTGTGATAGCAGCATGACATAGCACAGAACTACAATGAACTGCTGGAGAACAGAAATGAACCATGGAGGGATACGAATGCAAATGACACAATCACAAGAAATGGGGATCCCAGTTATTTAATTTCCATAACATGACACATTTACAACTAAAACAGACTTCATTTAATGATAAATACTATCAGGCTGGGTTTGAATTAATTGATATAATTGGTGAATAACTAACAATAATACAAATTTAGCTGGCAGTCTCGCTTGATAGAGAGAACAGATAGTGATAGAACACTAGACATCTATAAACAATGGATTTAGCAGTTTTGTACAGTGACAAGAGATTGCCAAGTAAAACATCTCAGGCTATGAAATTATTATTTGATATCTGTCAGCTATATCAAAAATGTAGATTTTTTTTTAATTGATAATTGTGCACAAAAAAACGGATGTTTATATATAAAAAAAGTTAAATAAACTAAACTAAATGGGTAAATTTTGATTTCATCTCGTCTTTTCACGTTGCAAAATAAATATAATTATTTGTTGTTGTCTTTAACTTCCTTTATTTTTTTTCCAAGCCACCTTTGCATTGGCAAATGACTTATCTTCTTCCCACCATTTCTTGCTTTTCTTTCTCTCAATGGGATTGCATTAACGTGAGTTCTTCATTGTCTGCAAATCCTTGGGAAAAAAATGCCAAGTGTGAGAACAAGACAATGGGGAAAGGGTATTTTAAATATTTGTGGATGCTAGGTTGAAGTGTTTATCTCTGAACTGGTATTACACAAAAGACATCAGACTCAAATTATAGCTAGTATGCAGATGTGTTGAAGCACGATTGTTCATGCTACTGCAATGTAGTCGTGTGTGTACGAGTATCTGCTGGAAACGAGCAAGGAGGATGGAGACAAATCAATATAAACGATGGGGAGAAGTGGCTATCATTCAGGGGGGAAACAGGTGCAATATCTCTCTCAGATAGGAGCCCATCCATCACAGCCAGACTTTAATTTGAGATGTTTAGGCCCCCTCTGCTGATTGTCTCGCAGCAAGTGTGTGTGTGTGTGTGTGTGTGTGTGTGTGTGTGTGTGTGTGTCAGGTGGAGGGTGACAGTGAGGGGTTACATGTTCAAAATAAAACAAAAAAGCCAGAGAAAGGTAGGAGTTTTGGCATTAAAGAAAAAAAAAAAGACTTGTAAGACAGTGATGAGAATTAGAGGAAACATAATGGCTCTGTTCCAATTCCTAGTGTATGGCCTTGCTGTTTACTACATAGGAAGAATACAAGCTGTAATGGACTGATTTGAAATGCTATAAATCCACAGCAGTTTTTCTCACAAAGAGCATCGCTGTGAAAATGTAGCTAAGTAACTGAGCATAACATTTATATTTGCATTACTGTTCACAAGCCTGGAGTTGATAAGATTTTAATGTTTTTGAGTGCAAGTCTCTTATGCTCACCAAAATTGTTCTACAATAATAAATATAGTAAAAATAGTATAAAATATTATTACAATTTAAAAATAACTATTTTCTATTTTATTATATATTAAAATGTAATTTATACTTAATAAAGGATCCAGAAAAATCAATAAAAATCAATTAGAATTGCTTTGGCTCATAGGGGAAAACAACAGGAGACAAATACATTTAGTGCAACAAAATAATAAACATGTTTTAATAAATGTGTTTTAATTTTGTCATGATTTGTTGTCGCATCTGCCCTCATTTTAATTTTCATGTTATTGAATTTGTATCCATCACTTGGCCACTGTGTATAGTTTGGCTTTATCCTAATTCATTTATAAACATTATATCTTGCACACGCACCTATTCATTTTTTGCACACACCTATAATATTTGTTCAATAGTAATATCTGATGATACATTTGGTGAAATGCAGCTCTTCACGTGAAGTTATATAGGCAGTGTTTAATTTCATTTCAAGCTCCTTCCATTCAAGTAGACAACAGAAAATAAGGATTGTGTGTGCGCATATATTGAGCAAAATGCCCATTTCTATAGTTATTTTTCTAGCTGACTAATGAGTTCATGAGCATTGAATGTCTTTTCTGAGGTCAATTTGACATGCTTGTTCTTAAAGCTGCACTATGCAATTTTCCGTCCGCTAGAGGGCGCCTATTTAAAACAAAGGTGTAGTTTGATGACGCCAAGTCTGAGTGCAGAATCTTGGGACATGTTGTCTTCACCTCACAGCCGGTGGAAAAGAATCGGTATAAGACTCGGGCAGAAATCATGTTCATAGATGCAGTTATTAACGTTACTTTAGTATGAAGCAGAGCAGGACCATGTGTTGAGGAGCTGAGCAAGGCTGTTGGAGCGATTGTTACACAACACATGCCTCGCGAGCAGCGGGACTTTTATTATGACGGGACACAGTCGCCGGCGCCATTTCTGCTTTTCCAGTCATAAGTATGAGGATACGCAGCTCTGTTTATCTTATTAGATACATTTAAGTGTGTTTAAAATTATGTTATGACGTTACTCTGTGTGTTCACTCAGCGGCAACATTTCTCGAACACTGCTAAGAGTAAAGTGGAGACCGAAGGTAACGCAGATATGACGCAAGTGACAGGCGACTTGGTTAAAATAGCAATTTTCTCACAATTTACAAATAGTTGGACACATTTGGGATATTGTAGGAACTCAACTGAAAAAAATAAAAATAACATTGGCCTAGTGATTTTTGGATATTTTACATGAAAAATACTACATAGTGCACCTTTAAGCTGTTTTACAAGTTCTTCCCAAGGTCGAAATGCTGATTGAGCGATCTGCCAGGCCACATTAAAGAGCACCAAAGGTACATTTATTGCTTGTATTTCATGACAAAATCGATGATTTTAAAGCTGAAAGTTTGTTAATTGTTTACTAAAATGAAGACATTGAAAGCAACATATTAAAAGTGATAGTTAAGTACAAAACAGTAATATTGTGAAATATTACAAATTAAAACAGCTGTTCTCTATGTGATTTTATAGTAAAGTGTGATTTATTCCTGTGATCAAAGCTGAATTTATCATCATTACTCCAGTCTTCAGTCTCACATGATCCTTCACTAATTATTCTCATATGAGGATTTGATGCTCAAACATTTATGACTAATATCAGTGTTGAAAACATTTGTGCTGCTTAAAAATGTTGTGGAAACTATGATGCATTTTATTTTTCAGGATTCTTTGATGAATAGAATGTTCAATGAACAGCATTTATTTGCATTTATTATATTTTGTAATATTATAAATATAACTTATATAAGATATAACTCAAATTTAATGCATGTCTGATGAACAAAAATAATTAATTTCTCTCTTTTTTTAATCCTACCGCAAATGTTTAAATGGTTTCCGCAAAAATGAAGCAGCACCATGAGCAGCTATATATATATATATAGCTGCTCATGGTGCTGCTTCATATATATTTGCTATTATATATATATATATATATATATATATATATATATATATATATATATATATATATATATATATATATATATATATATATATATATATATATATATATAATTATTTGCTATCTTACCGAATTATTTCAATGGCATATGTTTTTGATGAATAGATAAATTCTTCAAAATTGAATTATTCTCTTTGACATTACTGGTATCACACACTGCTGAGCAACAAAAAACACACAATCATAAAATTACATAAATATTCTGTTATAGAAAATGTGCTCTATTTGACTATTTTCGTTGTATTCTTAGACATTAAATCCAATCTTTTCTGCAACAAGCTACCAACATAGACAGCAAATTTATTTTACTCCATGTGCTGTCTATTTTTGTAGCTTGTTGCAAAGCATAATGGAATCGCCTTCTTTTTGAAGGACATATGCAATGCTGCCTTTGAATCTGGCTAATAGAAATAATTTATAAAGCCTAACTACGTAGGCAGCTCGGTAGCTTTTGGAACAGCGACGGTAAATGTTGTGTTGTTGCTTTGACCTTGAAACGCCTCAAAATGATTTTGATTTTCTTTCTTTATTTCTTTTAGGGTGCTATTAGTTGAATAGATTGTGCATTGGAGTTGGTGCATTATATGTTTAAAACTTTCAGAATAGCAGTAACAATGTCACGGTGGCGTATAAGGTGACATCTCACTTGTGTGCACGGACGCACAGGCTCAAACAGCTCTGCCTGTGATAAAACAGTGTAGAAATGAGTCCCTTTATTGAAGCTTTAAACTACATGTGGCCCAAGGTGAAGGGAGTCCAAATAATCTCAATTATTGATCGGCGTTGGGCTGAGGCCTCTCCGCAGGAGTGTTTGCGGCAGTGAGTGTTGATGGCAGGCATATCCGGATGAGTGATCTGGTCGGATCTCTCGCTCTGGATGAAAATGATAATGGATACTCAGAGACACACACGCACACACCCAAGTTCAATACCAAGAGCTATCATCGCCACGTACACGAAGGAGGGTGAGAGCAGCTGCTCTGTCCTTCCATTAAAATTACATGGGTGAAGAGAACAGAACAGAGATAGGAAAGCAAGAAGGAAGATCTTAGAAAAGGTTAGAAGGAAGATGCCAGATGCAGAAAGAGTTTAAAATAGCCACTGCAAAGAAAGAAATAACTAAAATTAGGGATGCACCGATCCGATGCTCAGTATTATTTGCCGTATAGGGTATCGGTCAGACAGGACCGGTCCAAATCCGATACTGTGCGTATACTATTCTGTGTTATTGTCCCCAGTGCCCCGTAAAAGGCACAGAAACATTTTAAGTATCATTAACTCTTCTTTTTGCACTAAGTGTTCTGAAGCCTGTTGTTAAATTCAAGTGCACGTCAATGCTCTACTGCAGCTGTCAGTCATTCTCAATTCAGCTTTCAATGATTCTTTGTTCCTGTTATTATACTTGAGCTGCAGATAAAGGTCTATGGTTTTGCATAAAATGACTTTATCTTGCTGGAGTTTATTAAATCGTGTTACTTTCTACCAGGTGTCTGTTAGAGCACAACACTGGAATAGAGATTACGTTGTTCTTCACACTCATGGAAACTGAAAATTTAAACTGCTGATATAAACGGCTCAATAAAATATTGCATAGATACACTAGGCATCGATATATCTTCCCTTTGTACTGTGAACTTTTCAGCATCTATTTATAATGTAGGGGAGGGGACGCTTCAGATTCCAGAGAGCATTTGATTGGACAGAAATTGTGAGAAGCTGAAGTGCAGTGACATCATCAAAATCAATTATCCATATTGGCGGAAGTGATAGACAACTTAGTTTTGAATGCTTATATCCTGCAAAATGCAAATTTTGATTTCATGGGGACTAAGTGGTGAATTAATGAATTGTTCAGACTGGATTCTGATTATCATTTCAAACTTAATCTACTGATGTGATGGAATGGAAAACTGTATTTACCTTGGCATAGTTGAATAATAAGAGTTCTGTACATATAACTGACATACCATGAGCCTCAAATACCATACGTCATATGTAAATCTTGTGTGTGCAGAAAACCACTGAAAAACAGGCGATCATTAAAAATTTCCCCCCAAATTTACATATACCAGCAAATGTGTTAGGCAAGGCAGTATTAGCGTGGACCTGCACCGAATCAACAGAAAGTTCTTCAGGTATTGTGAAGATACAATGTAGTAAAAATTGCAGATCGTGGATATAAATGTTATGTTCCAGGCTGTGCTGGAGGTGAGCACTTTTCATACCCTTCCCACAGGGCAGAACTGTCAACAGGTATTGCTGATGTTTATCTATAACAGGATACACCACCAATTTAATTCAGAGTTTTTATTTTCCTCTGACTAGTATCAATTTTGTTAACGAAATATGACGAAAAATGTTTGTTTGGTGACATTTTTTTTCCATGACTAAGACAAGACAAGATCACACAATCATCCTTAAGTTACATTTGTAAATGATATTGTCAATTTGTTAATAGATCACCTTGCAATTAAATTTTGATGTGGGATGTAGTTTTGTATATATTTACATTTACATTTAATCATTTAGCAGACGCTTTTATCCAAAGCGACTTACAAAAAAGGGGAGAGCAATAGAAGCAACGAAACAAACAAGGCCAACAACCTGTAAGAGCTGTAAGAAGTCTCAATTAATTGGAATATATTTTGGAATAACGGCGTTATAGATAAACGGCGTTACTAACGGCGTTGATATTTTCAGCAACGAGTAATCAAACGAATTACTGTTTCTCCCGTTACAACGCCGTTACTGTTACTGAGAATAAAATGCGCTTTACTGTAATTATGCTCACTGAAGCGGTTTTCATTCGAACAGGCGCGCGCTCTGTCTACCAGGAGTCAGAGCGATGGCATGTCCAATGACTTCAAAGGTAGCTTTCGCAAACTGCAAGTATAAGCGCTACTTTTCCCTCGTTGAGGTAAAAGGTAAGACTGTTTATGTAACGTGCAGCTTATGCCCAGAAGAGTCTCTCCTCGTCGGTGAACACAATTTATAATGTGAGGTCCACTACCAAAGGAGGAGACAGAGCCATGACATTAAAGACACCAAAGCTAGGTTTTTCTCTCGAGAAAGTGGGTAAGCCCTAGCCTGACAAGCCAGACCCACATCAAAATGTTTGGTCTGGAAACTCACCATAGACAGGGCTCAATCCGAGGGGTGGGATAAACGGTTGTCTTTCAAACTCCCTCTGCACGCGATAGGATAGCGCTACCACCAACCAGAGCAACGAAGGTGAAGCAGAGCTCGTTGATAGATTAAACATTCGCCGTATCCGGTCAGCAAAACTTCTAACACATCTTCCCTTTTTAAGAATGACTTCCGTGCCGTTCTTTGTTCTTTTCTCAGAGAAAAGCTTAACTCTAAGTATTCCAGAGTCGCGGTCAAAGCTGATTCGAAAGACCGCCGTTCGCCAGTTTCTGTGTTTACTAGAAGCACGCAAACGCAACTCGGCCGTCGCCATTATGGCCCCGCCCACCGACTCTATACACGATGTGATTGGCCTGGCAAGAGTTAGGCGAATACAGCTCAGATGGGTATTGAGAGTTGCTAGACGACACTCGCGGGCAGATTAAATTTGCTGCTGCTAGGGTGCGTCTATATTTCTAGGCTAGGTAAGCCCGCCATACAAACAAGACTTGAGAGCATTTCTTGTTAAACTATTTACTCTTGTGAGTGAGAAAATACTTCAAGCAGGCTACAGTATGTTTACCAGTTTTAGAATTTTAATGTGCACTACAAAGAGTCTATGTAAATTAGGCTAATGTATTTTTTATTATTATAATTTTCTATTTTTGGTATACTTTTCTTAAGGAGCATAATTTATTTTTAGATTTATTTGATGGCCAGTTGGGGTCTGTGCAATAAATATTACAGTTCTAAACAATCTATTTTGTTTTATTGTTCCACTATTGTACTGATATTTACAATAATCTGTTGAATTTGATACATTATTCAAATTGTCCCACAGCAACATTAAAATAGTGTAGATTAGTGTACAGTGTTTTATAAAAAAAAATAATTTATTCTATTTAGTGTCCATTTCATTTATTTAACATTTAATATTGGGGCATCCAAGTTATTTAACATATTTTTACATAAAAAAGTTATAAACACGTGTCTGTTCTACTCATTTCAACTGACTTGAGAAAACTGGTTTACTTTTAGCAACTCTTTTTTTTTGTACAGTAACGAAAATAATTACTTTCCCTGGTAATGAGTTACTTTTATTATAGAGTAATTCAGTTACTAACTCAGTTACTTTTTGGAACAAGTAGTGAGTAACTATAACTAATTACTTTTTTAAAGTAATGTTCCCAACACTGCTTGTGAGTGTCGCAAGTGTGGTTATGTGGTGATGATGTTATTAGGGAAGGCAAATTAATTGTAGGTCCTATTGTCAATTTAATAACAACAATAACATTATAATAATTAAAAAAAATTAATACATATAGCCAATTATCTCTGGATACACGATACTATCATCGATCGGCATAACCCTAAGTTCTTTCTCTTTTCTGGTATCAGAAATCAGAAAACAGCACAAGTGGAACGCTTTTATGGTGCCGTTTTTTATACTTGAAAGCTTCAGTGCCCATTTATTGTAATTTATGGAAAGGAGCATAGAAAACCATCACATTTATCTCTTGTGTTCTGCAAAAGAAAGTCACATGCTTTTGAATGACGTGGGTGAGTAAATGATAAGAGAGCTGTCAATTTTGGATGAACTATTCCTTGAACTGTCTAAGGCCTTGTTGACTTTGGCATTAGAAGGGTTCAGCTGGCCTGTCGCATCACCTCTCTGCCACCCATTCAGTCTCCAGGATATCTGAAGGCCCTCGTCAATCGCACAATAAGTACACGGGATTACCATGGATCTTTCCTGGAGCCTGCGGCGGAGTGCAGCACACCAGAGAGGATATCCTCCTCTGTACAGCACTGCCCAGTCATTCACTCCCCCAATGCTCTTTCACTGCATCAGCGATGGCTTTCTTTAAAGAGAGAGCTTATTCAGCTGCATTATGCATTGAGATCGCTTTAAGAGAGAATTCGAGATAAGCGGCTCAGGTTTGTGTGAATGAAAAGACCCATTGGGATGGTTGAAATGAGGAACTTGATGTTTTGGAGTGTCAAGGGAGTGTAAAGGACATGTTATAAAATATCTCTGGGCAATATCATAGACTTTGGCAGTAGTCCACTTATAAAAGGTTTCTTACAGTAGAAATAGTTGTAATTTAGTTGTTCATGACCATTTGTCTCCTCCTTTCTGACCTTTAGAGTTAAACTGCACATATGTTTCACACTTAAAGATTTTTCTAAATGTGAAAGACCACAAACATGACAATATTTTATTTTTTTGTAGTTGTTTTTTTAGATTTTAAAGTTTGTTCCTATTGTATGTGGAATGCCATGATGTGACCAAGACAGCACAACATACACTAATAGATTCCACTCACAAACAAACATATTCCTGACTGTGAACACAGGAAATCTCAAATATTATTTCACGGTCAAACGGGACTTTAAAGTAAACAAACAAGGCGGATGACGGGCAAGAATAAATGTTTGGACAACTTTTTACAGAAAATTCACGGGGAAAAAAATAAATGCTTTCGTCTTCCGTCCACTCGCTTTCTGATCGGCTATTGTTCCATGTGACAATCTACGGAGTGCGTGTGCATTTGTCCTTGGGGATCCCCCCACACAACAAGATTTCTGATCGTACATATTTAACATGTTGGATATTCAGGGTTTGACATTAACACCCGCCAGCCCGCCAAATGCGGATAGATTTCAGCTGTGGCGGGTAAGGCCATCACTCACACCAGCCACATTGGTTGGTTGAATATATTTTCAGCCTACAGCCAAATGTAATGCCAAGACAGTCATATCACAAAATGACAATTCAATTACAATTCTTTATCGATTAACTTGCCGTTAGTGAAGGCGGGATACGAGGAATCACGCTGAATGACACAACGGAAAGGCTGTACTGTGCACGCACGATCAGTTCTCCTTGACTGAATAGTCAAATACATGCACACACAGATGTCAAAATACCCATCGTGTGGAATATCTCCCATGAACATTTATGGCTTAAGTGTACGTAAACAGGTGGGTAATAACTGGATGTGTCAGAATTTTACGTCCATGTATTCAGCAGCCCAATTAAATACCTGTCTGTCATTAATATTAATCAAACAACTACAGATGTTAAATAAATGTGGCCTCCGTATTAAATAAACCTACTGTATCTGAAAAAAAGAAATAAAATATATAAATGTACTATTGTTTTTGTACTTTGTTCTTTTATATAGCCTAATGAAAATAACTCATATCATATTAAATGTCTCATATTGCCCACCTGTACAAGCCAGTAGGTCTGGGTATCAGAGGTGGACAGTAACTAAGTACATTTACTTGAGTACTGTACTGAAGTACACTTTTTGAGTATCTGTACTTTACTGGAGTATTTTTTTTTCTGGAAACTTATGACTTTTACTTCACTACATTTGAAAGGCAAATATCGTACTTTTTACTCCACTACATTTCTAACAAGGTTGAAAGTCATTTCTGTTGCAGCTCTTAAAGTCTGTGGATGATTTTTTCCTTCTTTAAAAGGCTTTTTGTTGTTGTTGTTGTTTCAGACAGTCTGTCAGGAATCACTCTTATAGTCATTTAGTCACTCTTATAGTCATTAGTCACTTTTCCCCAACTTTTTTTTTAACACTGATCAGTTCATAGCAAAATGGAAGAAGACTGTTCTTAGGCACAAGTGTGTGCACCCATAGCCATACTAAGAAAGTATGTTTCATTTGAAAAAAAAAAAAAAAAAATCAAGATTAGTTTAGTTGGCATACACTTGTTGCATATCTTATAAAATATTAAAAATATAAACGTCTGGGAGAAAGAGAAGAGTAAAGTTGGAAGAATATCAAATGTGTATCAGTCTATTGGATTCGTGCATTCGGCTTTAAGGTGACAGCAGCTTTGTAAAGAGCTTTGTAACTTATATACAAGTATTTAAATTAGTTTAAGTTAGTCGTATGCTAGTATGTCGGATGGAGCATCACTGAATGGCTTAAACCATGATGACAGTGTGCATTTATGCAACAATAATACCATAATGCATTGGCATAAAAAAGGAAATTTACTTTTATACTTAAGTACTTTTGAAAACAAATACCTTCTGTACTTTTTACTTGAGTAAAAATCTGTTTTTACAACTTTCACTTGTAACGGAGTAATATTTGACCAGTAGTACTTTTACTTTTACTCAAGTAATAAAGTTGTGTACTTTGTCCACCTCTGCTGGGTATCAATTCAGATGTTCCAATTCAATTTGATTTCGATTCACAAGCTCTCAAATCCATTCGATTTTCAATTCTTTATTTTCGATTCTCGCTTCGCTTTTTTATTTCGATTCGATTTTTGATTCTCGATTTAACTCAAATTAATTTAGATTTAATACACATAGTATTAGGGCTGGACGATATGGCCAAAATTTATATCACGATATATTTCTTAATTTTGGTCGATACGATATAATTTCGATATCGATATGAACTATATAAAAGCTTTAGAAAAACTACCAAGAACTGCCACAAAGGATGTCTGTACCTACAAACTTCTGAAAAATGAATTTGCCAAGTCTATGAAACCTCCTCCTATAAAACTATATAATATTTTAGAAATAAAAACGGTACAAATAAATTAATGTTCACCTTCTATTTGTATTTAGCCTTTATACGAACAAGAAATGTGAAATCACCTTCAAATAAACATAAGACTCTCACTTCGCAGACGCAGTTTATTGAGCATTTTCTTTTAAGTTTTAAATTTCAGTGAAGAACGATTCATAGCGCTATATTCTCCTTTAATGCAAAACTATAGACCTTTATCTACTGATGCACAAAAAATAAATAAAAGAAGACTCAATTCAGTGGCCTATTTGTGCTCTGTTTGAGATGAGTGCACGCTTCTTTTTGCAAGGCTTTAACACGAGCAAATTATACATTTTCGTGAAGCCATGTCTGACCGTCTTTCACAAGCTTTGAAAGGTAATTTAAACAAGAATGAACGCGTTGGTGTTAATACATGTCATTGTGTGCAAATGTGGAAAGTATTAAAACAAATGTGCCACTTGCCTCTAACATAAATAGTCTACATGGATTATTTTTAACGCTTGGCATTGTATTGTTAGACATTAGATTGATGCATCTATGTCGATTGTTACACCCGTGTTCGGCACCTCTCCGGCACATTTTGCAGCACACTGAAACCTGAAGTTTAATATCAGCCCCATTCGCACGGGATTCGTATTATCTGGGGACCTCTGGTGATTTGTAATGATTCTTAATCCCGTGCGAATCGGCCATGTCTGTAATTTGTAAAGTAAAAACTCCCCCGCAAATGACCCATATTTCGCCGAACACCGAGGTCCTGTGATAACATAGTCCCGTGCGAATCGACATCTCTGTGATTTGGCCAGGATTAGGCGGATTGTATATACTTTTTGCAAGCTTTTTTTCTTCCTGTGAGCATTTATATCTTTATCTTTCACGAAGAATAAAGTCTGCATTCATAATGCGCACCGTTCAGTCATTCCCGTGCAGCCGCGCCCACGCGGATTATACTTTCACTTTAGAATGAGTATCAATTTGAGAGTAATCTGATTGAATGGTGTGTTTAATATTAACATCAATACTGTTCTTAATGAAAAACATAACAGAACAGTATAGTACAATGACAATCTTGTTTAAATAGGCGCTTTTACATTTAGTTTTGAAACTGAATCTTCCGCCGTATATTGTCAGCTTCTCCTTGTGATAAATTAAATCTGATTCCTGCCGACTGAACGAAATTATATTTATTTATTAGGCTACTGTAAAATAATCAAAACGATATCGATGCCTGTTTATGATTTCATACAGCTATCTATAACGAAGACTTGACATCATATCCGGGAGAAGTCAGTAAATTCGAGTAAAATCACAGGCTTTGCTTATCCCGTGCGAATGCGCCACGCAAAACTCAGATGTGGGGGAGTCATTTCTAAATCACAGAGGTCCCTAGATAATACTAATCCCGTGCGAATAGTGCTTTAGATAGACGAACCACTTCCACACTAAAGAAAGTTAGTCTTTCTTCTCTTATCAACTATTTATTTCTCCTTACTTGTGGAAGCTCGTTCAGTCACATTTGTGTTGCGGTCAGGGAAACTCTCTTTGTAGCTAAAACGTGCCGCGTTGGATCTATCAGCCTACTACTGCTGAGCACTGACTGCGTGTCCATGGTGTACGTCATCACGCAAGAAGCCAATTGTGTTCTGCTCTTTCTGATGGCATGCGCCCTGAACGTCAGTCATATCGAAATATCGGAAATGTGTTTAAAAATCATATCACCGTTATTGAAAAAAATTATATCGCGATATATATTGATATTGAATTATTGTCCAGCCCTACATAGTATATAGGTATTTAAAAAGTAAATAAAAAAAAACAGTGAACATAAGTTTACGGGTAATTAAAAAGAAATAAAGAACCACAAACATGTATATTACGATAAACTCTTTTTATTTTAGGTACACCTGGGTACATTAAAACAGAACCCATCTCTATATTCAAATCCATACAATTGTTAAATACATTTTTGATGCAACTTTATTCTACAAAATGTATCAGAGAAGTATTTTATGGATATTTTGATATATTTATTTTGAAACATAAAACGGATATTGGATGATTTTCAGCCATTTTCAGTACACGACAAGCAATTACCGTGGTAACAGACCACAATATCTTAACATGCTAACTAATGTGGACGAACTTTAATTTGAGGAAATCTGTTTATAATATAAGGTATTAGGGTTTGAATTATTAGTACTGTGCTGTCTATTGACTATGATTTGAATATGTCTATAATGGCTAACGCACGTGCTTAAGTGAATGCTCAAGTTTGATCCTCATGCAAGGCAAGCATTCGCGTATGTGATCTATTTTTATCAGTTGTGTGCTTGGCTGTAGGGGTGTTGTCACATCAAATGCAGATTTTTAGCAGTACTATAGCATTTCACCTCAGCATTATGAAAGACGACAACGCATGCCATTGAAGATGCCATTTAAGCACTTTAAGAATGAATGAATGAATGAATGAATGAATGAATGAATGAATGAATGAATGAAGTGCGCCTCTCTCTCCTTTGTAACATAGCGCAAGGCAAATGGGTGACATCTCGTGGAGAAGAATAGTAATTAGGTTCACATTAATCTTATGTTCAATGTTAGCGGAAATGAATATGAAAAAAATCGATTCGCGGCCTTTGAGAATCGATTCTAAATCAACCAGATTTTTTTTTTTAAACGATTAATCGAAAAACCTTTTTTTTTTTTTTTTTGCCCAGCCCTACAAACCACCAGCCACAGTGGCTGGAGAGCAAAAAAAGTGAATGTCAAGCCCCGTAGAAATGTACGATTTGAGATCGGTTCCCTGATGTTCTTCGGGAGCAGATTCAATCCCTATTAACACACACCTCACAAAATCTGATAAGATTATCTGTAGAACCATCAAGATAATCTGGACTTTACCTGGAAGGGGAGAATTGGTCGCAAAATCAGCATGATTATCAAATTATCGGATGCCTTTACTTTCAAAAGTCGATTTTCTCTATTTTGATCACTGCCATAGACATCAGGGTTAATATCCAAACTATAAACTTTTATCTCAGTATTTCTGTGACAATTGTAATACAACACATAATTAGCAATACCCTGTGGTTGAAAAGACTTTTCATGAAGCTGTTTCATACCTAAACTTGACAACTGCTCTCTTTGGCATCTGCGTGTACACAGATTTGAATGTTCTAGTATTATTTTGTCAAAGGTTTAATAGACACAGGAGAATCGTTTTCATTTAGAAAAAAAGGATTGCGTGGGTGTTTAAACAGAGATTGTGATCTTTTAGCTCTAATCTATGTTTATGTGCATTCTGAATGGACCCCCCCCCCCCCCCCACCCCTCATTATTGTCTTCTTGGACTGGAAACAGAGCATGTCTACATAGTGCATTGAATTCATTTATTTAATTTAAAGAGTAAGTAAAACCCTTTGGTCCATGCTATGGTGCTTGATTTGGTCACTTTATGGAGATGGATAGGCTGGGGGTTTTATGGCCATGTTATAGGGGCACGTTCAAGGTTAATCTGTATATTTAGGTCCATAGTACGTACACACACACACACACACACACACACACACACACACACACACACACACACAGTCAAATATATCAGTGTGTCCAGCTGTTATTGACCCTTGTGTTCATGTCCCTGGACCCGTGCCACTTTATGTCATCATTCTCTTGCAATTCCAATTGAATTCTGATGAGAAGGACATAGGGGCATGTCAAATCTTGTGCTTCCGATCCTCTCCGTCTCAGGGTTCCCATCTGCTTTGAGCTGATTAGACCTCATTTAGCTCACCCTCAGAGCTGTCTCTCTCTCCCTCGGTGCTGATCATCTCTCTCTCTCTGTCTCTCTCTCTCTCTGTCTCTCTCTGTCTCTCTCTCTCTCTCTGTCTCTCTCTCTCTCTGTCTCTCTCTGTCTCTCTCTCTCTCTCTCTCTCTCTCTCTCTCTCTCTCTCTCTCTCTCTCTCTCTCTGCGAGCTGTCTGTCTCTGGTGTTACCAACTGGTCAAAAGAGGATTCCTCATTAAACCCAATGCTAGTGCATCTGCTATAGCTCGCTCTGGGGAATTGGACTCTTGTTGGGACATGGCTTTGTTTTCACCAGAAGCTCAGATCACTAGGAGCCCTGCTTCTTCTACTGTCTGCTCTGATCTCTGTCACAAAAAGCAAACCTAAGACCTGCCAGCTCTGGGTTTCTAAAGTATGTTCAGAAGGGATCTTTGAATTGTCCCTGCCTACTGATTTCAGACACTGATTGAAGCCTGGTGTTTCCTGTCTTTGTAAAGGCTGGCTTGATCCAGGGTAAAGATAGGATTCGTTTCGGCTTCTTCTGTGAGTTAAATTCTGTCCACTGACCGCTGTGCATTCATCTTTTATTCTTTTTTTCTCTCTCTTTTTTTGTCCTAGAGTGTCCCACAAATCCGTGCAACCTTTAACAGATGGACGGGATCAGCTTTTTTACTGTGGGACGTTTGCAATGCCGCAACAGATCAAATAAAAATAGGTGGATAATACACTTAGAGATGGGCCGATATTGTGTTGTATTCCTGGCACAGCGCATCCTCTGAATTATGACAGCTAGAGGCAGAGTCTGGATGAATTTAAGTGGATGTCACAGATCACCTCCTATTATTTTTAACACCGTTTTCTACTCTGTGGTTTATTCTAGGAATGCTGATTCTGAATTTTACTATCCAGAAGGGATTACGCCTCACTTACCCCAGCACACACACATAACAGCTGCCACAATACAGTTGTACAAACAAGCTCTGAATATTATAGATATGTTGTCTCTGAGGAAAAACTTACCACCAGAGTGTGATTCTATATTTGGTTACACTTGCCATAATAATGAGTAATTCTGACAGTTATGAAATGCTTTCAAAATAGATTTCTGACATGAATCATTTTGGGTTTGATCTTCATATAAAATATGACGTTCTTTAAATGTAATGCAATGTGCAATGCAGGGAATTCTATTTTTTCCCTGAAGTGTTTTCCACAAGAAAACATGATGTTAAACCAATCCAACTTCTATAAGGAGTCTGAGACTGTGCACTAGTTTTTTATTTTTTTATTTAATAAAACCCTTTAATTATGAATTATATTAGTATAAGCATTTGATTTGAATTACAACATTTTATGAATTTCTGAATTAACTCAACAAGATAAAAACCTGATGCTAATGTTCTCCCGCATGATTTGAAATGTTCCAAAGACCAATTTGTGCTTCTGTGGAAGCAAGAACATCTGGTCTATTGTATAAAGGAATTTACTTGTTTTTACATAATTATCAAAGCTCAAAACTTTGATTATTTCTTATGGTAAAAATGTATGTTGAAATATTTCCAGTCTGCTTTTGTTGTCAGGCCATTATAAACGTCAAAATGTGCATTGTGTTATCACATAAGTCTTGCATTTGTTTATTCAAATCAGCATGGCACATCTGCCTCACTAAAAACACAGAGATACAGTAGAGTGCATGTTTTGTGTGTGTGTGTGTGTGTGTGTGTGTGTGTGTGTGTGTGTGTGTGTGTGTGTGTGTGTGTGTGTGTGTGTGTGTGTGTTGTGATTCATATATCTCAGCAACACAGAAACCGATTGAGGTCTAATCCCTCTCGCATGTCACAAAGTCCATAATCTCTGTGAGATTAAATTAATATGTACATAAACACCAGACTCTGGTGCTTTGTTCATGAATATCTCTATTAATAGTATGACAATGATGTGTGAGAAACAACGACTTAACAAGTGCATTATGTGGATTAAATCTCATACTCTTTCATAATTCACAACATGCTGAAACTGTTCACTGCACTGCTGTTTCATCTGGAAGTGAACTGTCAGGGAAACACTACATTTTAGAGCCACTTGAGATATCCAGCGCTCTTAGTAATTTGTCTGTCTTTTCTAGTCCCTCAAAAGCACTTGAAGAAGGTCCTTGATGTTGTCCAAATGTCTCTTGGCAGAGCTCTTTTTTTTAAACCAGAGTTTCACTATACTTGGTTGCAGTAAAAAACGAACCACACACCTGCTTTTATATGCAAATGTTGCCTCACACTCATAATTGAGGCTCGCACACACTCCAGGTATGAGTGTTTGCACTGGTGGGTAGCAATCAGGACTTCCACTACAATCTCTGCAAGCATCAAGCCAGTTTTCACCTGACTGAAAAGTCAGTCAGCAGAACAACCTTCCCTTAGCCTCCACAGTAAAACTATATGCATTTGCAAAAACGACAGATTATTTCCTCCAGGGGCTTGCTTTCTTTCTGAACTCTTAGCACTGAAAGTATTGCAGCTTACATGGCCACAACGATTATGGATAAACGCTCATAATTGAGGATGCTGACAGGTCAGTGATTTAACATGGGCTTGAGAGGAACCCAACATACACCAAGAGTTATGAGCTCTCCTCATTCCCTCATTACTGACCTAGTAAGAAAGTCCACATCAGCAAAACACACTCACAGATTCAGGAGATTTGTGCACAGAAAATGTCCTACCTTAATTGATTCCTTTTCCACCGGGCAAACAGATGGCTGGAGGTTTGAAATCAGTAAAATCCAAATGCTTCACAAACTCTCTTTCTTCATCTAGGTCCTCAACCTCTTTTCATCCCTCGTTTCACCTAGCCTTCCTTGTTTAAGTTCCTTTTTTCTCATTTACTCTCTCTCAGGAGTCTATCGTTCTTGTTCATCCTGTACAGTACAGAAGCGGAGACAGATGCGCGTGCCGCCAGTGAGGAAAAAGGTTGAGCGAGCACGCGCGCGCAAGAGAAAGAGAGAGAGTGTGCTGAAGTCTACGTGCCTGCGGTTTTAGAATGAACAGAGCTCGAGCGAGCGAGTGTATGTGTATGTGTGTGAGAGAGAGAGGCGATAGAGAGCGACAGTAAGTGAGCTGGTCAGAGAGAAAAAGACCGAGCGGAATGAGGGAGCCCTTTGCTGACTGGCTCGCTGGCTCGTGGCTCTTCGGTCCGCGACGTGATTGGAGAGAGTGCGACCCCTGTCAGGTCTCCGGAGTGAGGGATCTTCATCAACTACATTAGAGAGATGGAGCCTCCCCTCGTTTCCTCCCTTCACCCTTCCCTCACTCCCTCCCTCCCGTCAGTCCCGCAGAGAAGCAACGGTCTGTTGGAATATCATCCCGTTCAACTAAAACACTTGCAGATGTCCCGTGTTAGTCTGGTTTAATTCTCTCTCTCTCTCTCTCTCTCTCTCTCTCTCTCTCTCTCTCTCTCTCTCTCTCTCTCTCTCTCTCTCTCTCTCTCTCTCTCTCTCTCTCTCTCTCTCTCTCTCTCTCTCCCCTCTGTTAATTTGTTTGTGTGCAGGTAATAGTGTCTATTGAGCTTGTATAGGTAGATACATTTGGTAGCCTACACGACTTTAACCTCCTAAAAGACCATGGAAGACAAAAAAAAAAAAAAAAAAAAAAAAAAAATCCTGAGATGTTAATTTATAACAAACAATTTGAATATTAGTCAGATTTAAATAATAGTTACACATTACAAAATAGTATCATATTTACATAAGATCATTCATTTATTTTTTTGAAGACATTGGAGAAATTATTGTCATGGAGAAACAAATGGTATATCTGAAAAGCCCTGATTCCTGAATGTGCTCTTTACAGGACATGACATGTATGGTGTCAGAGAAATTGCACCCAGTGGACAATGGCACACTGGAGGTTCAATTTCAATTCAGTCCGTGATTTTTGTGAATTTCATCCTATACACACACACACACACACACACACACACACACACACACACACACACACACACACACACACACACACACACACACACACACACACACACACACACACACACACACACACACAAATAAAACACATAACATATATTTCATGTAATATAGGCATAACAAGTCAAAATCAATACAAAAATGAAATTTGTTTTGTTGGGAAAATTGTGTTGGGTGTGATAGTTTGAATTGCAATTAAGTATTCAGTCCAAATTGACATCCAACTTAGATCAAAAATTGATCACAATGATACCCCCCCCCCCCACACACACACACATACATACATATGCTAATCAGTTGTATTTATTTGCATCTCTGTGAAAAATTCAAACCTCCATTACTCCTCAGAAGTGGCAGGTCTTCGTTAATGCTGACCTATTTTTTTAGGGATTCCTGCTGCTCGGCAGAGTCATAACATTGATGTATGTGGGGAGCATGCACACACAAACATTATACACTGAGGCCACTAGGGAAAATTATTCTGTTTTTCTGTTTTTCTAATTTGATCCTCTTCTTCCAATATTATAAGCATAATACTTAGGTTGAAAAGTCTGACTTTTTTTTTTTTTTACTCTCTGCAATTTCAGAATTATGTGCAGTGCCTGCTACCAGGAACTTTTTGTTTGTGTAGTTGGAATGATTGCTGAATGACTGAATCCAGGATGGAGTCTTTAACACTCGGCTCCAACTCATACCCTCATATAGTGACAGGCAAATATAGATGGTGATATGTAACCTTTAAGCAGAGGTTTGTCATGAAGAGGAGCTGTGTGCCTTGACGGCCATCACTCATTGGAAAGGTTAACTTTTCCGTTCACATTTCTCCTGCATCACAAATAACCAGACCTATACACTTCATGAATGCAACATTGAAAAGGTTTCTCTTAAAGTGTACCTACAAGACCCTTTTAGGAGCTAAAGGTGTTTTTTTTATCTTCATGGTCAGACAAAGAATAAGTGAAAATAAAATAATTATGAAATAATAATAATAAAATGTTGTCTTCCCCCTCTTGTAATTTTGTTCAGTGTTTGTCCACCATTTTCAGGAAAAAAAGATGACATCATAGATGCCTAAAACTTCAATGGGGAGTCCTTCAGAATGGGATAGATGGAAGGTAGGACAAGATATTTATTGCCCATCACTGTCCTCCACCATATCCATCTCTTCTGACAGTTATCTATATTTAATTTGCGTTTTAATCTTCCAAAACTCATGTAGCCTCTAGAAATGCGCATTATACTGTCAAACTTGTTTTTGATTGTTGTTGCCTTGTCAAAGCCATATTGTAACACTATTTTTTGTCTTATTTTTCTCTTTGAAATAACTTTTATTAAAACAATTTATGTTTAATAAGTGTTTTGTTTTACTCCACTAACATTTTTTTTTAAGAACTGAAAAAGTCTGGTTTATGATTAATGTTCTATATTTTATGCATTGTTGCTTATACTCTGATCAGGCATAACATGATTCCTAATATACTGATAAAACAATTTTATGATTAATATTTTAGATATGTTATGCATTGTTGCTTAAACACTGGTCAGGCATACCATTATGATTCCTATTATTGTGTTGGTCCCCCTTTTTCTTACAAAACAGCCCTGACCCGTCAATGCATGGACTACGCTAGACCCCAGGGGTGCTGAGGTATCTGGCTTCAAGTTGTTAGCAGAAGATCCTTTAAGTCATGTAAGTTGCAAGGTGGGTCTCTATGGATTGGACTTGTTTGTTCAGCACATCACACAGATCCTCATTGGATTGGGATCTGGAGAATTTGGAGGCCAAGTCAACATCCTAAATTCAGTGTGCTCCTCAAACCATTCCTGAACCATTTTTTTTTCTTTTTGACAAGACTCATTATCCTGCTTACAGAGGCCACATGCACCAGGGAATACCGTTTCCATGAAAGATTGTACATGGTCTGCAACAATGCTTAGGTAGGTGGTACATGTCAAAGTATGTTGCCCAGCAGAACATTGTCCAAAGTATCATGGCTCCGCTGGCTTACCTTCTTCCCGTAATGGATTCTGGTGCCATGTGTTCCCCAGGTAAGCATCATACACGCACCTGGCAAATCACGTGATGCAAAAGAAAACATGATTTATTAGACTATGACATCCTCTTCTTCTTCTACACGGTCCAGTTCTGATGCTCACGTGCCCACTGTTGGTGCTTTCCATGGTGGACAGGGGTCAGCATGGGCACCCTGACTGGACTGGTATGCACTATGTGTTCTGACACTCAGAACCTGCATTGACTTCTCAAGCAATTTGAGCTACAATAGCTCGTCACTTTGATCGGACCACAGGCCAGCCTTCGCTCCTCACGTGCATCAATGATCCTTGGCCTCCCATGACCATCTCGCCTTTTCACCACGGTACCACTTTTGATAGATACTGACCACTCTAGACCGGGACTGTCCCACAAGAACTCCAGTTTTGGAGATGCTCTGACACAGTCGTCTAGCCATCACAATTTGGCCCTTGTCAAACATGCTCAAATCCTCACACATACCCATTTTTCCTGCTTCTAACACGTTAGACAAAATGTTCACTTGCTGCCTAAAATATCCCACCCACTAACAGGTGCTGTGATGAAGAGATAATCAGTGTTATTCACTTCACAGGTCATAATCAGCAGCTTCCTTAATGCCGTCACTCAGAAACTTTGAGATTGCTTAGGGCAAAGAAAAACATTCAAATGAAATTTATCAAGAGATCCAAGAGAGCTCGGATCACAAAACCCCTTTTTAGACCTTTTACACCTGTATTTCTTGTGATCACCTGGGAAATGTAATAATGCTAATTGACACGTTTTGTTCTGACATTTTCAGAATCATTGTGAATTACTTCATTAAAATGAACTCATCACAACTTAATGCCTGATAGGAATATTCTAAAGAACTTTTTATGAACTTCCTCAGATCTCTTGATAGTTTTCATTTTGAGTATTTTTTATTTGCCTTAAGCAGTCTCTGAGCTAACCGTGCTAGTCTCTGGTGATAATCAGTGCGATATAAAGCATTAAGGAACCAGTTGTTCGTAGTGATTCATTGGGACAGCTCCCCCTCTGCTGGAGCTGGGAGTGATCAGAGATTAATTAAGCAGGTGTACAGCTGTGACAGAGCAGCGTCCAAACATATGGACATGAATAGAGAGAGAAGGAGACATGCACGTGGGGACAGCCAGGCTAAACGATCCCGTATAGTGTTTTCCCATCTACCTGAATGGTTAAATCCCTAGACTGCTTAGTTCAGCAGGGGGAGCTACATTCGGTATGCTTCCATCGAATTGTCACATTACTGGACAGGAGTATTGGATTAGAGAACACACACACACACACCATCAACGTCCTAACGGCTCCAGACGTGCCCCCTCCCCACTCAGGGTCACCTCCCATCCAGATGGTGTGTAACCCTCAGCGGGGCATGAAGATAATCCTCTCAGAAAACACACACACACACACACACACACATACACATATATAAAACACATGCTGAGGAAAGGATAAGATACAGATAAACGGTCAACCCCGTTGCTTAAGTCTACTTGTGCTTTTGGTTGTAGACTCTTCAATGTAAGGTTACCCTGCTGACTGGAGAGATTTCCACATATCTGCTCTTTTATCTTGGTTTGTGAATCTCTTCATAGTCCCTTGGTTGCTCTGCGAGAGTTTTTACATCTAAACTTGTCTTTCAGTCAGTCTGTCTAACTTGACAGTCTCAAGATTTCCGGACCTGTTGAGTTCAGAGAGTCCTGTGAGTTATTTTCCCTTAAGTATCTGATGCCGTCTGACAGAAAAATGCACGAGGGTATCATGCCCGCCACTGAAATTGCTCCGTGCATATGAAATTGTCTGCAACTTGCTTTTCGTACAGAACAAGCAAAGCAAGGCATTGCAACTTTTAGACAATGTGGAGAACAATCAAGTGGTCGAAGGCGAATTCCCACAGTGCATAATAATTCAGCAAAGTCTTAGTCACTAATCACCCACAAACCCCGTCGTGCAATGCCGGTACGTTTTTGAGGATCGGCCGACTATGTTTCTTCGATGTGTCCTCCACTGTTGGCTCTAGTCGGATGTTGTCTAGGTTTTTTTGGGGGGGGGGCTAATTCAACATATAGAATCGCCGTTGGGCCGTTGGTGAGAGAGTGAACTCTGACTGGCTGTTCAGCTTCGTCAAGTCCATGCACAACAATAATACATAAAAAAAGTAAATCAAAACTGAAAAGACAGAACACTGTTATAATTTGACGTCATCTTACCTGAGCAACACTTCGCAAATATTTTCATAACAACATGAGCAGAGTGGAATAAAGAATGTGATATTCGGACGGTAAGCAAGCGCTGCTTTTTTATGGTTTGTATGCCTGTAATCTAAGTTTTGCTTTCCCTGTTTGAATGTCAAATATAAATATATCTGCTTAGACAGTTTTCTCCAGAACACGTGTGCTCGTTAACAGTCACCTTTAGTCCTTTTGTTGTGTTCAGGTGCTGTTTATTTTTCCCAGATGCAGGCAACGCGAGGTGAACACAAAGTTGGCTTTCATCAGCGCTAGTGGCGTCTGTTTAGTGTGTCCTTACCTTAAATAGACCCTACAATGTGTTTAAATAGTTTTAAATATATATAAAAGTTGCAATGCCTTGCTTTCCTTGTTCTGTACTGTATATATATATATATATATATATATATATATATATATATATTAAATTGTCTGTTTGTAGAAAACAAGAAAAGCAAGACATTGTGATTCCTAGACAACAAAGAGTAAATTGAAAGGCAAATTCACACACTGCACTATAATTCAGCACAGTATAATTAACTAATCACCCAATCCAGGACCTAAATGTGCTTAAATAATACTATTTTTTAAAAATTAAGTCATTTAATTGTTTTGCTTTGCTATCAACCAATCTGTCTTTTTGTCTGTCTCACTCAACAGTTTTCTTGAGTTTAGAGAGTCCCATGAGTTCTTTTCCCTTAAATATCTGATGCTGTCTGAAGGAAAACTGCATGAGGCTATCACGCCCGCCACTGAAATCACTCTGTGCATATGAAATTGTCTGTGAAAATTGCTGTTCTCAGAAAGTGAGCAAAGCAAGGCCTTGTGATTCCTAGTCAGGGTAGAGAATCAAGTAGTGGATGATTCAATTAGACATTTACAAATGTAATTGATTCAGTTGTAAAATACCTTGGAATGAATGTAAAAAAAAGGTCTTCTCCGAGTCAGATTAGTGATCTTAGAGTCAGGTCTTATTCAATAATCACCCACAATACAGTTTAAACAGGTCTGAAATATATTACTAAATAGCACTGTTAGTATTTAAAATTAAGTAATTGTCTTTGTCTACTTTCTATGTATGAAAATAAAATGTTTATGCACTTTTGTTTTGATCGTGACAGCAATTTATCAGACGATGGTTATCGAGCATAAACTGTATACAGACTTGAGGTGTTTTCAAGCACACTTTTGGCATTTTAAACAGGCGACTTGGATGCCTGGATCACGGTGTAGCAGTAAAATATTCCAGACTGCGATATGCAAACTGCATTCGACACAATTTTTGGGTGTGAATTGGGTGCTAAAATATTGCATGCAAATTAAAGCAATAAAACTGTCACACCAGCTAATTGTCAGCAGTGGTCAGTATCTGTCAAAAGTGGTCCAAGGAAGGAACAGTGGTGAACAGGCGACAGGGTCATGGGGAGCCAAGGCTCATTGATGCACATGGGGAGCGAAGGCTTGCCCATGTGGTCCAAACAGACAAGCTACTGTAGCTCAAATTGCTTAAGAATGTAATGCTGATTCTGACAGAAAGGTGCCACAATACACTGTCAGAAAAAAAGGTACTGTGCTATCACTGGGGCGGCACCCTAAGGTACAAAACTGAAAAGGTACTAATATGTACCTTAAAGGTACTACTATGTACCTTTAAGGTAATAATATGCACTCTTAAAGTACTGATATGTACCTTTTAAGGTATTAATATGTACCATTTATGGGTTAGTATGGTACAAAGATGTACCTTTTTACTTTTGTACCTTAGGGTACCGCCCCAGTGACAGCACTGTACCTTTTTTTCTGAGAGTGTACACAGTGCATTTTAGTTTGCTGTTTATGGGGCTGCATAGTCACAGATCAGTCAGGACTTAAATGATCTGCTGCTAACATCTTGGTGCCAGATATCACACCATGCCTTGGGACGGGACAGTCATTTGAATATACTCCAGGGTTTCTACTGATACAAAGACATATGCTAATCGCGGAAGTAACCCTTTAATTCTAAAGGTTTAGCCTTTGGTAACTTAAAAGCCTTGGAAATTCTCTGAAATTTAAATGCAGCACAAAATAACATTTTATTAGTTTAGAATAAAAGTCTAGTTTTCTTTTTAGAGTGTGTTGATCCTTTATCACAACTTACATAACACGGCGGCTATAATGATGAATAAGTAATAGTTTGGTTTGTTTTAGCACCTCAAGTCATCTAGCCACCTCTTTCAAGAGAGTTTAAATGGTAGCACATGGAGGTGTAGTGATCGGTTACTGTTTTTCCTTCTGGGAAGGAAAAACAGAGGATGAGTCATGCTGAGAGGAGTTGTCCCGACTGCTGTGCCATTGTATGCACAGAAACAATTATTCTGACTGGAGAGCGTTTTAAAAGACTGCTATCAGCGAGCTCAATTCCCTTTCACTCAGATTGACAAATCGACCTTGAGAATGAGTGACCACTAAGTGACTCCATTAGGCACAGATGCTCACTACTGGATAGAGGAAACATACCTCTTTTGTTTCTTTCTTCAAAAGTCCCAATCTCTCCCTCATTATGCTTCTCTCTTTATGCACAGACAAAATGGCAAGTGAAATGGAGCTTCATTTTCACAGAACCAATTGACATCTCTTTAAAACCCTGCAGTATTATGGAGAGGTACACAGCAACTCTCCTACATCAAGGTGTGCATGAATGTTTGTGACCACTGCAGAGCCACAAGAGATAATTTGTATATAGTTACAGTGGCCGTATTATTCTATTTCAAAGGTTCCTAATTTTTCTGTACTAAAATTCAAGTTCAAAAACACTTTAAATTTTGCATAACATACATTGCACATCTAATTTCTCAAAGAATCTGAAAACAGTTAGTTTTCAAGATTTCATCTCTCTAATCCTCTCCTTTTTGTGAGCCTCCGCTGTGATTGGTCAAACGGCCCAGTTTGTTGTAATTGGTCTATTGCTGACAGTGCATGTTGGAAACGAAACATATATTACCATATCTGAGTTTCAGCTCTGGATCTTGCTTAGCGCTAGATACTGTGATATGAACGATGGCTTTTGTTTTACTGTATCAGTTCCACCACGAGTCCTAATTCTTTGGAAGTGCAAGCAAAGTGGATTCGTAGCCCTGAAAATAAATGAAGACCATAAGCTGGCATTATGCAAATGTGTTACATTTGCTGGGTTTCCATCCAAATGCAGAGCAAATCTTTACGAAGTTTGCAAAAAATAAAAAGTTGTTTGATGGGATGATGCTGGTGGTATTGGTAACCTAGTAAACAACAGTAAATAAAACTCCCTCAGCTTACCCTTAACGTGAAAACCGCTTAAAATGGCTTAAGAAAGTGGTATTAAAAGACGAAACTTGGTAAACGAATAAAGCATACTTCTACAGAAAAGCAAATGAGACCAAAATATGAATGCAAAACATTTAATTACATGTTTTCCTCCCATAGAACACCAAGAAAACAATGAGTGTTATGTATTTTATTGTTATGATGGCAATTCAGAATCGATTCTTTCTTTTAGGAGACTAACTTTATTTGAAGAAGTTTTATTTATATAGCACCTTTCCGTAGCTCAAGGTCACTTTACATTTCACAAATACAGTACACTCAGACACTTACATATTCATCTATATATAGAGATTTATATATATATTTGTTGTGCATTTTGATCTTTATAACTTACAGACCTTTTACATTTACAATTTAGTTCTATTACACTTCGCATTAAAGGTAATATTCGAAAAAAGCATAGGCCTAATAGGGGCATTTTAAAGAATTGTGCTTGAAATCTGAAGCTTGAAATCTCAGAAGAGGTCTTCAGAATTCTCAGAAGATAAGCTTTGTGGTCATAATTTCTGTAAATCATAGTAAAAGAAAAAAAGGTCTGTTCAAGGATATCCTGTCTAATTGCATGCAAGATCCTCAAACAAAACTCTTTAGACTATTCATTGCAGCAAACCTTGGCAAAAGCCAGTGATCTGTTTTAGTGCTTATCGTGTAAGCTTTGCATTGTTAAATAACCTTTTCTTTTTGTAATGCATTGTGTGTGTGTGTGCCTCAGACATTTTGTGAATGGAGATATGGATGGACGGTCCCAATAAAAAAAGAAAAATGCATTGCAAGACACTTGCAAGCATCTGTAAAATGTTCAACAAAGGAAAAAGCTTGGTCTTGCACAGAGAAGGTTTTTCTTTGCCCTCATGAACAGCTTGACGTCCATCCACTTCTCAGAATGGCTGCAGAGATAGCTGGCCTTGTTATCTTGCCACAACACTGTGTTAAAAACCACAGTTGCTGGGTTTATTCCTTGAATCTGTTCATTGTGTTTCTTTCACTTATTTTGAATATCCATTGAGTGAAAAGTGAGACTCATTGGGGAGCACTGACTGCATCTCAGAGGCTGTATTACAATACATTTGCAATGCAGGGAGTCTGGTTAACAAGACAATCTACTACCTTAGAGATCATTAAGGCTGGGTGTTATGCTGGGTGTTATATATATGAACATATATTTATTGACACTTGACCAGCCTATTTAAATAGAAAACAGCACCAAAATGTAGCATTCCCTGTCATGATTTCATTATCAATAGCATGATATACTTATTGTATTTATAATTTTTTGCTGGAAAGTATATAAAATAATTACTGTAATTTAGTGTTTAATTTATTTATGGCTGAAATATTAAACAACATCAAAAATATAATATTAGCTATATATATATATATATATATATATATATATATATATATATATATATATATATATATATATATATATATATATATATATATTTGTTTATTTTAGGTGCGCTGTGGTATCTGACACCATGATGTTAGCAGCATACACTTTAAGTCTTGTAAGTTGCAAGGTGGGGCCTCCATGGATCGGACTGTTCACCACTGTTCCTTCCCTGGACCACTTTTATTAGATACTGACCACTGCAGTCCGAGAAAAGCCCACAAGCGCTGCAGGTTTGGAGATGCTCTGTCTAGCCATCACAATTTGACCCTTGTCAAACGTGCTCAAATCCTTACACTTGCCCATTTTTCCTGCTTCTAACACATCAACTCTAAGGACAAAATGTTAACTTGCGGCCTTATATACCCCACCCACTCAGGTAACGTGATGACGAGATAATCAGTGTTATTCACTTCATCTGTCAGTGGTCATGATGTTATGCCTGGTTGGTGTACTTTAAAATACTATTTATTTATGAGAAATAAAGCAGAGACACCTGTTTTCCTTTTTCATCTTTGTATCACAAAAATACAATAATAAATATTAATTTATATTATTTAAAAATATATATTTTTGATCAAATAAATGCATTGATGAGCATTTCAAAAACATGTTTTCAAACGTTTATAGCGTATATATTCTTATTTTCTATCCCTTTAAATGTGAGCTCAAATGGGACAGATGATGAGTGTCTGTATTGAGTTGACAGCATCTGTGAGTGTGTCCCGTGTGTTTATTAGTGTGTTTCTCTCTAGGGGAAAAGGGACATTAAGGACTCAGGTGTGTTAGGGTCATTAGTGAGCAAGCTAATCGAAGGGCCCTGCTGTCTGCTCCGGACCACAGCCCTCTTATGATAAGACCGTTTTGCTCTCTCAGGACCAGCTGTGTGTCTGTCTGTATCTGTCTGTGTCCGTGCGCTTATGAGTTTCAACAGCCTGGGCTTTCTTTGTTTGTGGCTCATTACGTAGCACAGTGTTAGCCCAGATCCACTTCTATTTTTTTCAATTATCTCATCCTCACTGTCTTTAAAGATGACATTGTGTTCCCTTTGAAAGGCCTTTATTTGAACCAGGTGCAAAAGACACATTATCTTCCTTTGCAGCAAGAGAAAAAAGGTTAATGAGTCTCTCAAAATTACCCATCATTTGATACTTATGATATTTTTTGTAACAGATATCTGTCACAAACCCAAACAATTAAATTGAAGCTGTTTTTGAAGGTTTATCTGAATGTTTCATAATGTATTTGAAGAACAATTCTAATGGGATGATGGGATTGGGATCGAAAAATAATTGTAATTTAAACAAAAAATCAAGTAAAGGACGAAACAATAAAAACTCCAAAAGACTGTTGCCACATATAGAGACAGTTCTGATTCCTGTTTGACTGACAGTTGCTCTTCCATATTGACATGCTCTGGTATATACGTAAAAAAAAAAAAAAAAGTTTCACCCTGTTCTCTCTCTCAATATAGAGAAAAAAATAAAATAATTTTTTAAACCCAGTCTGCATTTTTGCATTTTTTTAAATAAAATGTGAGTCATGCAAAATCTGTGCTAAACTCTTAGCCCTAGGTGATGTAGGTAATCGGATATCTGTCTATCTTAACTAAAAATAAAGAGCCCAACCACAAATACTATAGTAATCACATGTTGCTTAAGTGTCCTATACTGTATATTTTTTAGCATGTTGAAAGGCAGATGTTGTATTTTGAATGGTTGCTAATGCATTCTAAATAGTTGCTAGATAGTTACTTTGTACTTTGTTCATTGCAAGTCTGTGAGATTGATTTATTTTTGCCTATTTTATCACCTGTCAGCATCAGATACAAATTTTTAATTTGATGCCATATGTTCCCCCCAACAAGAAACTCAGGTGCCATTAAAACGTCTCAGTTACGAACGTGACCGACTGAAAGGGAACGTCTCGGTTACGTATGTAACCCAGGGAATGGAGACGTACGTCAGAACTGACTGACAAATTGGGATCTCGATTCGTCGGTCAGTTCCGACGTACGTCGAACGTGATCGACTGAAAGGGAACTCAGGTGTCATTCATATATGCCACATGAAAAAAATACTGCATAGGTTTCATGCCAAATTTGAATACTTAGTTTAGTCTTGTTTTTGTTTACATACTCTGGTAAACATGGTAAATGTCTATTTCACTCTAAGCAAACATTCTGAATGGAGGTGGAAGGAGATCATAAGAATAAAAATAGAAATGGAAAACACAAAGACAAAACATTAGACATGAATTGAGATAGAAACAGACAACAGTGCGCTGCAGACACACATCAGTAAGGCTATTGACTGTAATCATCTTCACAGACGAGCTGAATTGCACTGCTAATCAGACCTGAATAGACCCTAATTCTGAGCTAATACGAGGCAGAATTGGCTCATTTAGACATGTTTCTTATGAACAATCAGGGGAGCTTCAGTTTCTAAATAACACAGCCACATGTGTAATAACTCCTCGAACAAGAAAATGTCCATTGTCAGTATTTTCAAACCTTGCAAGGGATTTCCACTGCAGTGTTGGAAAGAAAATGGCCTCAGGGACACATATGTAGGTTTAGTGTGTGAGCATATGATAGAGCGGAACCACACAGTGATAGTCTAGCCTGCGGGCCAAATCCAGCCCACCAAATGGTTATCTGTGGCTCGCCACAATCCAGACATTTTCTGCCTCTGTGTCTACACTGCAAGCATGTAATGTGGCATGGCAAGAAAGAGAGCTATTACTTTAACAGCATTTCTGATGAGCTGGTTTATTTTTTTATTTAATGATTTTTAAATCATGGTGTATCAATTATTAAATAGACACGAATGAACCCTAATGTTAAACTTATATGAGGCGGAATTGGCTTATTTAGACATTTTTATGTCTATGATATTCAGTTTATAAATTACAAAGCCATGCAATCTTAAAAATAAATGTCCTTTATTGGCATCTATGGGTCCAGAAAGAACCTTTAACATTAATAGAACATTCAATAACACAAACAGTTCTTTAGATTTTTAAAATGAATGGCTCTTCTACGACATTGCTGCGAAAACCCATGGTGTCCGAGTACACTCATTCAATCCTAGAAAGCACCGCATTAACAAAGGTAGAAACTGATATGCTCAGCGTCTAAAGAATATCCATAATGCACTGCAACAATCGGGCCGAATGAATCCTCGATATCTTGCCATAAGATGCCGTCCACAGCTGAATCATCCATCCATCCATCCATCCATCCATCCATCCATCCATCCATCCATCCATCCATCCATCCATCCATCCATCCATCCATCCATCCATCCAATGCGGGTACAGCGTAACATAATACAGGTATAAATAAATCAATTAAGATTTATACATGATAGTTTCCATTAGTTTAAGATAAATATTTCCATTACTACTCGAGCAGCCAGTCTATTGAGTTTCAAATAGTAATTAAACAACAAGCACAAACTATGCAAAAGCGTCCACCCTTCTGGCGCTCTCAGTGTCCGATTTTTCTCACTCATTTCCATTCACTCATTCACTGATTTCAAACAAGCGATTTTGAACAAGCCATAGTCCTTATTGATGCCATAGAAATTTCCAATGCATTTCCGATGTTCCCTGGTTTTTACGGTGCATTGTGTGACTTTTTAGGGAGTGAACGTTTTGTGCACTCGTAGGATTTTGAGACAACACCTTAACTCTTTCCCTGGTATTGATGAAAATGTACAGCTTTCCGTGTTTTCACTATTAACTGCTATTACACATCTTCTGAAAGAGTACTGAATCTCTGGATCAAAAACACATGGAAAAAGAAGCAGAAACAAGCGATTGTATATGTAAGTATAATAAGGCAAATATAAAATAACACGACTGCACAAGTTTGCAATAATCATGTCAGATTCGCTATTTACATGGCGGAATTTGTTAGCAGAAAGACTGAACGCATCTTAAAAATGGTTGTGTGCTGCTGCACATCTCTGTGTGTGTGATGCTGGATGTGAAAATTATAACTGCGTCAGAAAGCAAAAACTTGCTAGTGTTGTGCCTGGTGACACTTTGGCCCAGGTGTATGATAGGGCCACTGATGTTACTGGATGAAACGTCAACCCAGGACGAGCTACATATATGTAGGACTGTGAAGCTTCTGGGTGTTGATATAATGCATGTTCAGATATTCATACAACAAAATATTCTCTAGGCCATGAACATTTTGTGAAAATGATCAAAAATGCTTTCGATGGTTGGCAAATTTAAGAGTCAAACTCCCTATGTTTAAACTCCTTGATCTGTGCCCTAACAACTGAACTAGGGAGCGTATTGAGACCCACTCACTGTTGCCCTGTTGCACAGTGGGTTTTGTTTAACTCGAGTTGAAGCTGTGATTGGGTTGGTTTTGTTGTGGAAATCTGGACACTGGACACTTGGTACACACAAGAGCTGACAGTAGCTGCCACCATCACCAGACCTGTCCTTTACTTCACTGGGGGAATTAGTGCATGGCTTATGGTGGTGTGTATTTGTGTGGCAACTGTCATGGTCAATGCTCCCTCATAGCTAATGTTAGTCCAGCACAGACAATAAAAAAGTCAGCACAGAAGGCAGACTCAAATGTGTGGAAAAAGCTAGTGAGTTATTGAGTCAGCGCTAAATGAATGGGCATCAGTTCAACTGGAGTCCATCCACATGTCCATTGATTTTCAATATGGAACAGAAAATGGGAAATATTATGTGTGTACGTGTGCAGCAATGATTAATTCACAAAATAAGGACAGCATCATAAAATTTTTACTTATTTTTGTATTTATTATTTTAATCAGGGATAATACATAATACATACAAATATGTAAATGTGCCAGATTTAGCCAACACTGGTGTATAAATAAATAAAATAAGGGGCACAAATTCTAAAATGTTTCCAACCTACTAAACATCAGAAAACCATTTCCCCTTTCTCTGTGTTTCTCCACCCACTGACTCAGTTGCGCTGCATTTATTGTCATATTGGCATGCGTTGATTGATGTCTGAGTGATGTTTGTGTTTATTTTTAAAAATAGAACTTCTGTCATGTTCCTCATGCCTGTTCTGTGCTTTCCCGTGCTTATGGAACACATTTGACTGAAGATAATCAGATTATCATTGCTGTAATTAGTATTCTTTAGTTATAAAAATAATTGTTTTGACCAATATTTTACGATTCTGCCATTTAATGCATTTAATGATTCACATGTCACTGGAGAGATTCACAAGGCAGACATGTTTTTGTGCGAGACATGTTGAGGATGCATGCAGAAATGGACAGGTGGTTCTGTGCCAGAAAATGATATAAAATGTTGATTCAGTTATTGATTATCCTTTATAACAAAGTGTGTTGCTAGTGAAGTGCATTTGCACTGGAGGAAAGTATAAGCGTAGAGTTAGTTGAGCCGGATCTCACGAAAATGCGTATAAATAGTACGAGTTTGCAATCTCGTGGAATGTCAAAATGAGTTTTGGCGTGCGTATGGTACGCGGTTTTTCGCGTGCATATGATACGCACTTTATGGCGTATTATACATACGAACCCCCCACCCCCCCACCCTAAACCTACCCAAGAGCGTGTCATATGCACACCATAAAGTGCGTATCATATGCACGCGAAAAAACGCGTACCATACGCACGACAAAACTCATTTTGGCGTATACATTCCACGAGATTGCAAACTCGTACTATTTATACGCATAACCATGAGATCGTGTTGGTTAGTTCTGGCAGGTCACATTATTCAAGGTAGTATCAGCTGACTCTTAGCTGATTCACTCCTACCTATAAGAATATAACGCCTGTCCATTCAGTATTATCAGCAGCTTATCGTGTTGCTTAGTAGCTAATTACCCTCCTCCATCCCTAGCTCCTCCTGTCATCCAGTCAGGATTTGGCCTTTTGATATTCCGCTTTAGTCAGACTAATTGCCTTCTTGTGAAAAAAGAAAAGAAAAGCTACACTCATCTAATCACTTGTCATAGCCTCCTTTTGTTTATAATCGCATTTTTAAAAACTATTAAAACTTTTAGGGATTTTTTTTTTTTTTTTTTTTTTTAAAGAAAGACTAAAAGAGCTGTCAGGACATTACATTACATTGCATTACATTGCTTTGTTCAAGCGATCAATTCTGATGTTGTCCTCCCATGTGACACAGACCACATGACCCACATTCCAAATCCGATATTCTCAGATCAGTTTCAGCTCTCATTCATATGTGGATAAATCTAATAAATCTGATATCAATTGGATATATGCATTTTCGATTGTCATGTTAGTGGACAAAGTTGATATTCCCTTGTCGATGCGAGTCGCACGCCATTAAAATAGCTGCGATGGCGAATTACATCACAGATCACATCCTTTTCAGTGGCCCAATGTAGGGCTGCACAATACTGTAAAAAATGCACATTGCGATATTTCATTTTTCTGTGATATATCTTGCGATTATAACAACAATTTCACCAGAAAGCTCTATTTGAAAAGAATTGATGATTGTAGAACAATTGGAGTGATTTTGTAGAGGAGCGAATCTGCATAGAAAATAATAAACAAATTACAAGCATAGATAAATACACTAGAAGAAAGATACAATTGAAATAAGCAGTTCTTTATGTTTCTCAGGTAAATCTAACAGTATTCAGGAGCATAAATTGAATATTCAAATATAACATTTACAGTCTTCATTGTATAAATGAAATATAACATCGAATTAAATAATATAATTTATCTTTAAGTCATTTTCTCTTTCTCTTTGGTTGTTTGATCACCATTTGAGACACAAACAGCAGTGTATTAGGCTTCAGTCCACTTAAGATGAATGCACAGACCTAATATAAATGACACACATCAGTTTCCTTCTTAATTGTTTACAACAGTGGTTCTTAAACCTGCCCTGGAGGACCACCAGCCCTGCACATTTTGTATGTTTTTCTCATCTAAAGCACACCTGATTCATCTCATGAGCTCATTACTAGAGACTGCAAGACCTGAAATGGGTGTGTGAGATAGGGAGACATACAAAATGTGCAGGGCTGGTGGTCCTCCAGGACAGGTTTGAGAACCCCTGGTTTACAACACATAACCGACTGTTTTTTAGAGGATACTCGATGAGATGGGCATTTTTTTCTTCATGTGCATGTCCGTTTAAGCTCAAAAGAAAGATAAAGAAACCAGATTTCAGCGTTCGGCTGTCTGCATGGCTCTATGTGTGTCCATAGACAAGTCTGCTTGAACTTGATGCCTGACTCGACTTCACATGCAAATGAACTGGTTAAACTTTGCAATTAATCTACGAATCGCATGCATTTTGAACCAAGGTGCAGCCGGACTGTACGTATCACAGATCCCAATACTTCACATCACACATCCTGCGATGTGACTATCACGGATGAGCACATGGATGCTGAAACGATTTATTGTGCAACCCTAGCGCAATGGAGGATGAAGCCTCAGGTTTTTCTGACCTTTAAAGATAAAACACATTGAATTATCATTTCATCTACATCCATTTTAAATTGTGCTGTTTTTCCCTAAGCTTTTCCGTACTTTTTCAGTCCGTCTACCTTGGTTTGTTTAAATGCAGACATTAGATATGGGTCACTTCTAAACAAAGATATAAGCTAGTCATACAAAAAATGGATTTAGCCAACAAATTGATATTGAGCATCAAGACCTGCAGAGTAAATGTAGCCCTAGTGATGGTGACGCTCAAGTCATGTAACCATGGTCTATGATGATTGAGTTTAGGCTTCAGAATTCATAAAAGCTGTGTTCATTTGTGAATATTATCATGATGAACAAAACATGTAAGCATCATAAACATTTGTTAGTCACAAAGCTTTTTTCTGCTATAATCCAAAAGGCAATGGAAAAATCCTATTTGTTTTTGTTGAGGGAACAAGGGTGATCCAACTGTAACTTTTGTGTTGGCATACAAAAATTAATTGGCACTGAATCACTCTATTTGTGTATCATTATTGTATTATCTTATTCGCAGGGGCCATAGCAGAAGGTTTGTGCAGAGAAAGGGATTCTGGGTGATCATACAGCACAGCTCTGTGTCCAACATGAGTCTTTCTTGTTTGCGCCCAGAGCTTTCATTCACAGGCTGGACACTTGTGGGATATTATCACGTGCGGTAAGCTCAACAGACAACCCTCTATCCTCTCTCTCTCTCTGCTTAACTCTCTTCTCACTGATGGTATTCATACAGAGGTCACATTGATCCGAACTGTCTGGATACTGTAATCCTGTTTTATATGCTCTGGGAAAGCTTGGCCAGGGAACTGTCCTGCCA